>NC_142530.1:542500-620000 GCF_964205215.1 Stylophora pistillata
TTTATATGGTTTTTAAATGAAGGAGCCTGGGAAAAAAAATGAAATAAAAACTTGGTGATATTGAACTCTGTCTTGTTGTCAGTAACTGTTAACTTAAATTAGTCAAATGACATTCACATGTCTATAGCAGCCCTATGTAAATTAATCGTGTGAAAAACATTTCTTTATAGCACATTTGCAACTTAACCATTAACATAAACAACTCTTTCAAAGGAAAACCCTCTAGGTTTAGTTGATAACTTAAAAAAAAAAAAAAACGAAACATGTCTTTCTGGATATTGCTTTTGTGCTGATTATCAACTGTTCACAATATTATCATAATTGACTCCTTGATGCTTTAGTCTGTAGGAAATGTGATTAGTATTGTATTACTTCCATAATCTAATATAAGAAAATCAGGCAATTTATTGAGAAAGAAAAGGTAAAAAATGCATATAAAATCCTTAAATGATTCTGAAACATTGTCAAAAAACCTGCTACATAAAAATTTGAATTGTTAAGACATCTGTCTATTGAAAGGTAATTAGAAGATTTTATTTCACAACTGGGCAAAAGAAAACACAGTAATCAAATTAACAAATAGTCATTAAAGATATGGTTATGAATAAAAAGCAACAAAAACACAAAAATAGCCTGATTTCTCGTTATCTACCTTTTGATTGACGCTTTCACTATTTATTTTCAAATTACTGCAATGAAATTTCAACTTTAGTGGTCTGCAAGATATCACTGCGCACATATACAGCGGTATCACTAAATCAAACGTTGGAACGAGGGTACTTGTGATATTCCAGCAACAGAATACATTTTTTAAAGGACAACAGGCGCTAAGAAAAAACACTGAACCGTACAAAAACAATCATTGACATAATTAACCACAACCAACGCGTTTAGACAGTTCAAAAATAAACTTGTGGAAAAATCGCTTCGCCGGAACGCCCCATTGAAACATGTAAATTTTAAAGTTAAAGGTTAATCGTGCTTGTCCTTCTGATTTCGGGATCTGGTTAAATCACTTTAAGGAAAGAAAAACAGTTTGCCAAACAGGCGGTGCGATCTCCTGAGATACTTGTAAACATGTAATGCGCTCAAGTAAATTCAAGGCGGTATATTGAACTCTGAAACGTCCTGGTATAAATTTCAAAACATTCAAAGACATTAAGATCTTATCTCCTCAAATACAGCCAGAAAACCAACAAAGAGTCCACTGTTTTCTTAACCTTCGACAAATATTAGCTCTTCTGGAACATTCCTTTCAAAACTGGACCATAAATAAAGAATACTTTGAAACTTTACTGGCGGAAATGCAGCCATATATTCTCTGATCTGCATTAACTCGACAACGAATCATTTCAGGCACAAACTAAAACATCGACCGAAATCGTGTCAATAATGGTAGCAGTCACTGCTCTTGCCATTGTAGGTTGGTATTAACTAATATATCATAAAACTTACATGCAAATTGAAAGAGAGATCGCTGCCATCGAGCAGAACGATGACATAGTCCAATGTATGTTTATCCTTTTTCTCTTCTTTGTCTTTCCCAAACCGTCTTCGAAATCTTCTGCTTAATCTGTACATGGTAGGTGCTGAAAAGTTACTTGCTTTTCTTTTAATAAAGAAAACACGGCTTTCCAACCGGCTTCTTCAAAATAAAACCGTCAATTCATTTCATCTTTTATTACAGAATGATACATGCAAATTCGTTGCATTCTTTCGATTCCAAAATGCGCGAGCCTGCGATTTTTGGACTCGGCATGAAGATCGTTTTATGATCGGTAGAGTCGTCGAGGTTCATCGGCACTATTCGTGTAACAGTCTAATTACACAGAACCGCTTTCTCCCTAGTTTGTGTTTAACATATGCCTACCTTAACTTGTCTGAAATTTTCAACTAAAAGAAATTGAAATTGTTTTACCCACTGCTGTATTAATGTATTAATGAACCACCCGATTTCCCGACGGGTCCCCTGAGAGGCTGGTCGACAGACTCGTGAGCCCTTCAGTACGCCTGGTTGCATAATAGCGGACGCATCATGATACAGTAAACAGTAAACCTCTCGGTGAGCCAATGTCACAATATTGCATGGTAGACTACTTGTGACTTTGCAGGGACCTAAAAGAGGTTCAAGTTTTAGACCAGGTAACCTCTGTTGTCTTCGTAATTGTAGTGAGTCGAAAAGGAGATTTCTTCAATGTCTTTTTAGTTACGAGTATGTGCACAAAACCTGACAAAACTCATGTAAGTGACTTGGCAAAAAATAGTTTATTTGTTGTTTGATGCAGTAGGATTTAAAGTCAGATAAATACTATAGCAAAGAAATAAATCTGCTCGTGTATTGTGACATAAACAACAGACAATTCATTGTGGAATTCATGAGAATACAGACTTGTAGATGTATGTTCATCCTTCCTGCAAGAGGATATTAGAAATTAACTAAAATGTACCGTGGCCGGTATTACTTATGCCATCTTCAATCAATGAGTAACTGAACGTGAGTAATAGAGAATATGACAGACAAGTTGATGAATAAAATATTTACAGTATGATGTACTACAAAAGCGGGTAGCGTGACAACAAACATGAAGTTAAAGGTGTGAACTAAACTGCTAGAAAAGTGTTAAAATGCTGTAATTGTTTGTTAAGTTCAGGTTTGATCTTATTTAGATTAAAAGCTTCTTTGAGTGTTAAATCAATTGAGTTGTTGGCAGAATCCAGAATACTAAAGCAAGAAAGAGAGTATTTGTTCTTACAAGAAGGAGATGTGTTAAAATGCTTAAAAATATGCGAGTTTTTATCGCTTTTCCTGTGCTCCTTTATCCTAGTAGAGAAGTGGCGAATAGTTTCGCCAATATAACGGGAATTACATCCCGCACAAGAAAATTGATAAACTACCATGGATTTTAGAGCATCAGGTGTACGATCTTTAACACTCACATTTATTACACTTATTACATCATACTGTAAATATTTTATTTATCTACTTGTCTGTTATATAATTACTCACGTTCAGTTACTCATTGATTGAAGATGGCATAAGCATGCCGAAACATGTCGCTAAAAAAGTTATATATTTCTTACAATATTTATCCTACTTGCTACTACTACGACCAGATGTAAATTTGTTAAACCAAGGAAAATTAGCCATACTGGTGTGGGAAATCTGAACTGAACTCAGTAATGTAATATTAGCGTATGGTGCTTTGATTTGCATTTATGTCCAGATTTTCCATGTGATTACTTACTAAGAACACAACAAACATTGTGCACATAGTTTAAGAGTCATTGATTAGATTTCATTGTTTCTCTTCAACACCTGAGGACTCAGAGAGGGGATAAAGCTATAATTATGTATTCACAGGCTAATTTATGACCTGATGATGTGTGTAAACAAGTTATGTTCTGTTTTCATCTCACATTGGTTTATTGACCAGGAAAAATATCCAACTTTTCGGCCACTGGAATCAGAACAATACTTCATGCCATATTATCTGATGTTGTCTCAACAGGTAGACAAAAATCAGACTGATTATAGCCACAATGGCCATTTGCTCTTTTTACTGTGATTTCAATGAAACTTTGTTAAGTCTTGTGTCTAAAGACACTGGTCTACCAAGATGCATCATGGGAACCATTCCACCAGCTGTTCTGCTTCTGTTGATGTTACTACTTAGTTTGGTTGAGTTGTTCAAGAAGGGAAGGTTGCAGACTGATAACAAAGGGAGAACTTTATTGCCTGATTTAGAATCAAATTCTGTGGAGGAAATTATCAGAGCACCAAGAAAATCCTGTAACTGCAAAAAGCTTTGCAGATGCTACAAGAAACATTATGAACTGAACAGTGGTTCTATTCAGGCAATAACAAACCCTGCAGAATTTGTTCATGGAGATAATCGCACATCATTTTTGTACACTTTACAACAGTTCTTGCACATTTGTCTTGTATTTGTACCTATAACGGACCTTATAGTCAAAGGAGCCATAGAACCCCAGAGAATTCAAGGCTATATCATGTTCATGGATGTTGCCATGTTCTTAACCTGGATCTTAGCCTTCATAGTTCTTCGGTCCCAAAGTGCAAGATATTTCAATGCTCATGTCAGTAGACATTCAGTAGGTCTCTTGCTGTTTTGGTCTCTGGCATTTGTTGTTGAGAATTTGTCTTTCATGTCATGGAACAATCCTCATTGGTGGTTTCAAAGAAGTACAAGAATCAAAAAGGCTGAATTTGGTTTGTTTATATCACGTTATGTTCTTAAGTTGTTCATCTTTCTTCTTGGATTGAAAGGACCTGGTCTTTATAAACCACTAAAAGTTCCCGTCGAGGAAGAAAAAAAGTTTCTGGAAGGATCAACGGTAATACAAGTTTTTGCAAGTGATCTCATTTTTCCTTTTGAATTGTTTTTAAAACAAGCATGCTTGGCCTGTAGTTCATTTCATTCTGTGCTTTTAAAACAGTGAGAAACTAATATAGGTAGCTCTTACTTTTGCAAAAAAAAAAAAAAAAATAGGTGAACAGCAACTTCTATGCCAAGGGGTGTTACTGCACCTGGCTTTGAAAAGTTAACTTCAGTGGGAAATCTTCAAAGAACACTAGTATATGTGTAAATTTATGGTGGTTCCCTCAGTCAAAAAAGGACATCAGATTTACATAAAATAGGGTTGTATGAGTCAAAGAAGTAAATAAGATTCATTCAAGGAGACCTATAAGTGTAAATTTTCAAACATTACAAAAATTCATGTTTTAAAACATTTACATAGATGAATTTGTAGATAGTAATTAGATTAGAGCACCAAGTTTGCTTAAGAGCTATTAATTTATCTTTCTATAGGCATTAGACCGTAGAGGGGAGTCAGCTTTTAAAGGTATCTGGAAGAAAACAAAGTTATTGTGGCCCTTCTTATGGCCTTCTGACAGGTAAAAGAAAAGGTTACTAAACATAAAACAAACTAGGTTCATTGATATGGCTTGACCCCTTCATTCTTTGGAGTAGCTAAGAAGTAATTTCTCTTTAAAATGTCACCTTGATATTAAGTAGACAGGTGACAAGAATAAAGCAAAAAAAAAAAAGTTACTGAAAGGTAATATGATACAACACCAATTCCTACAGGAAAGTTATTGAGATTTTGGGAGTGAAAGGGTTTATTGCTGTTGATTTTTAAGCAACTTTCAATGTTCAGAACAGGAAACAAAGAGTTGCTGTTGATGCCATTGTTACGGATTATTTAAATATCAATAGGGGTGTCCCTCAGGGGACAGTTTTAGGTCCTATACTATTTTCTATTATGGTCAACAATATTAAGGCCATTCTACCAAATCAGAATTTACTTGTGAAATATGCTGATGATTTAACATTAAGTATTCCAGTAAAAGCGCGGGCTAACAACGGCAATTCAGCAGCTGAGGAGGTCCGATCGATCGTCACATGGACATCTGCTAGCCATATGCAACTAAACTTCAAGAAAACGCGGGAGATGCTTCTTAGAGGCAAATCCACTAAGGCCTTACCTGCTCCTCTGGTTTCTATAGAGCGTAAACCATGTCTGAAGTTGTTGGGTGTAACTTTTCAATCTGATCCGCTGGGATTTACATTTTGATAATATTATATCGAAAGCCAGTAGTCATCTGTACATCTTACGTGTTTGTAAATTCTATGGACTGCCGCTGGATCATCTTCATCTTCTTTTTATCAGTCTTATTCTACCTATATTTACATATGCTGTAGAAGTATGGGGCTGCGCGTATTATCATAAGTATCTGAGTCGCATAGAGAGGCTGTTCAAGAGAGCTTTTAAGCTTGGCTACTGTAAAGAGCTTTTTTCGATTGAAAATATTATTCTTCTAAAAGATAAGAAGTTGTGGGCCAAGATCACCGACAGCGATTTTACAACAGCTTTAGATGACCTTTTGCCACCAGAGTGACCAATGGTTACGCTACGTAAGAGGCGCCATAATTATATTCTCCCACTTGTCAGAACTGAACGTTTCAAGAGGACTTTTGTTTATAGATGTTTGTTCTCTTATTAGTTAGTCAGTTAGTAATTTAGGTAGTTCATTAGTTTTATACTTGCTGAGTTCATATCATTGTAACTAAACACGTTTGTTTTTTTAGAGTGCTTAATAAAGACTTTTAATTATTATTATTATGTTCTTGCTGACAGATAGAGATGTTTTGGTCGCCAGGTGGCTTCAGTTTAATTGTTGTTGATTTTTAAGCAGTGTTCTTACTGACAGACAGAGCTGATTTGGTCACCAGGTGGCTTCAGTTTAATTGTTTTTTATTTTTAAGCAATGTTCTTACTGACAGATAGAGATGTTTTGGTCACCAGGTGGCTTCAGTTTAAGGTTGTCCTGTGTTTCTGTATTCTTGGAGCTGGAAGAGCTGGCAATGTTCTTGTTCCATATATGTACAAAATTATAGGTATGTGGACTGCATGGAAGGTATTATTTATTTGTCTACTTTTCCTTACTGGGTCAGGTTTATCTCAGTGTTTCTTCTTTTTCTGGGTCATATTTTCAGTAAACCGTCTCACACCTGGTAAGGAGGCAAGGATAACAGATCCATGGCACTTGATCTTGATCTATGTAGCATTGAGGTTTTTACAAGGAGGTGGTACTGGTGGTATTGGTTTGTTGAATAACATCAAATCCTTTCTGTGGATAAAGATTCAACAGTTTACCAGCAGGACTCTACAAGTGCAGCTCTTTGCTCATCTACACAGGTCAGAATATCAACATATTTTGGCTAGCTACAGCACTCCCAAACCAGGAGAAATCTGCTGTCATTGAACTGCTTATTTTAGTGCAGTTTTAACTTTAAAACAACTTTCTTTTCCTTTAAAGTTTCTCCATTTTTCTGCACATGACAATCTTATTTTCCTGCTCCCTGATTTGTGACAGTTTTCTTTTTGCTAGTAATCTATAAAATATGTTTCAATGTATATGGTGAAGTAGGTTTGAAAATGTACTAGAATTCAAATTAGCAATGAGACTATTCATTAGTCCTTGAATCCAAGGTACAATATAAGTGGTTCACCCTTTAAAGGATGAAATGTTAAAGTTTCTTTTTTAGTATATTCACTGGTTCTTATGGTTTTAAATCTTACAGCCTATCACTCAACTGGCATCTAAACCGTAAAACTGGTGAAGTGATCAGAATGGTGGATAGAGGAGCAAACAGTATTTACAATCTGTTAAAGTATGATTTTCACTGTCATTCTTGAACAATTACCTGATTATATCAATTTCATCAATGAATGTGATGGCAAGAAAATGAATGAACTCTTTTAGTCCCAAGATTTGATTGTTTTCTTCCCCTCTGGCTGCTACACATCACCTTTTAAATGAGTAGTGAGAATTTGCTGTTACATCAAGATAACACTTCCACCTGATAAGTTCGAGTGTTCTCATATTGTTTCCTGCGTAATGTACCGATATTATAGGGAGAAGCTACATAATAATTACTTGTAGTAGTTAAAGGGTTAATATTCAGCTGTTATTCCATATAGCATACATAAATCTGGAGAATTTTATATTTTGAGTGTTGCATCAAATGCAACTAAAACATACTTTAGGCAACCTGTTAGTCAGAAGTTCATTACAAATTATTGACCAACCTAGAACTTTCAAATGCCCTTGTGCAAAACTTGTCCTTTCATTTGGAGGGTTGAAAAAATATCAGGACCCAAATAATTCATTGAGATTAGTTATGACTTCACGTGCACCTCTGCCAATGTCATCTGTATAGGGTAACTAGTACTTTTTGCAGAAAAGATATATTTGTACATTAATAAAACAGGACGACATTTAGGTGAGAGAACACATTTGCAACATAGAAAGGAGTGACAAGGATGCATCCAAACCAGTTGCGAGACACTTGTATCTCCCAAATCATTCTAAGCAGTGCATGTCAGTCTGTGGCTTTTCTCTATATTTAGGCTTTTTGGAAAGCCACAAAACTCTAGAACAAAAATTTATCTTTCAATCAATGCTTTTCATTCAACTTATTTATTTTTATCATCTCAGTTGATAAAACCAAACTTATAATGATTAATAAAGCTTTGACTGAGATGATGTTTGGGTTGTTTGTATTTTTTTTTTCCATTTTCTAGCTATCTCCTGTTTACCATTCTTCCCACCTTTGCTGATATTGGAGTGGCTGTTGTTTACTTCATTGTTGCTTTCAATGGCTGGTTTGGACTGTTGATTTTCATAACTATGGCTTTGTACATTGGTGAGATGATATTGAAAAATAAAAAATGAATTAAGCTCTGAAATATAATTTACTCTTCCATCCACTGTATTTCAATACATGCCAGCTTATTATTGAATGCACTTATTATTGTGTTTACAAACCTTTTTTACTTTCAGCCACAACAATTCTTATCACTGAGTGGCGAACAAAGTATCGACGTGAGATGAATGAAAAAGATAATGCAGCCAAAGCAAAAGCTGTTGACTCTTTATTGAACTTTGAAACTGTAAGTAGTAACTACACCCTTGAAAAAGTAAATTCTTGTCAATAAAACAATGCAATGAGATGTTAAGAATAGGCCATTTTACAGTTCTGCGCTTGGTTGCCAAGCCTTTGATTTGGAGTGAGACTGAAGGTGACCTCGTTGTGATAGAGACCAGCATCTATTTAGCATGATAACAAATTAATTTACATTTGAAAAGCAGCAACGTCTGTATCATAACAAGGTCACCCTTAGCCTCACTCCCATTCAAAGGCTTGGCAACCAAGCATGCAACTGTAAAGTGGACTATTTGTGATTTAAAGCAACTTTCATGTTAAAGCCTGGAATGAATTATAGTGACAACTTTTCTAGGGTTTTGTGAGAATATTCCATTAGATCACTACATTTTTGTGCAAGATTGCATTGACACTTTATGTGCAGCTGGGTAATAAAAATGGGGACCGTGGAAGTGTCATGAAAGCCTGTTGAATGGTGGCAAGTAGTTGCAAACTAGCATTGCATTTAGGAAAGGTCACTGGCAGTACATCTTAGTCATGTCATGTGACAGAAGCTAGAAGAAGCTCTGATGGTTTGGGCCACAGGCAGGGAGATCACATTTCCTCTTCTATTTTACCAGGTGAAATATTACAGTGGAGAAGAGTATGAAGTAGAAAGACTGGACATGGCTATTCAGGACTACCAGGTAAAAACATAATTCAACTTTTAAGTCTTCAAGTTGTGGTTTCTGTTCTGGTCATTTCATATTTTTTGCAAAGGCAAAATAATAAAATATCTGAGAATCAGTTGTTTATACACGGGTATGATAGCCATTTACATATTCTGTGTGTAATTTGTATCATAGAAGTGTGAGTGGGACACCTTTGCCTCCCTTGCTATTCTGAACACAGCACAAAATTCTGTAATCACTGCTGGTCTATTGGCTGGGACACTCTACTGTGCCAAGTTAGTGGTTGATGGACAGCTTGGGGTATGTCAGATGACCAAACCTCTGATTTTCATTTATTCGCAGTCATTGATTCATGACTTCATGGGTTTATTACAAACCAACATAATGACTAGGGGCCCGTTTCTTGAAAGTCCCCTTAATTTTACAGACCTGTAAAGCTGTTCTGTTTCCATTCAAGATGAGGATTTCAAAAGTTTTTAAAATGATACAATAAAACTATCAGCTAAAGAAACAAAAATGACTAGTTTGGGCGCCAGAACCCGCTTTCCTATCCTTTAAATTTTGATTTTAAATCATGGCTTTGGGTCCATTAAGTTACCCGGACTTTCGAGAAACAGGCCCCTGCTCCCAGTTGGCTTGTTAGCTCAGTTAGTAAAGCACTGCATTTGTATCACAGAGGTCATGGGTTCAAATCCTGTACTGACCTGAACTTTTTATTTATTTATTTATTTATTTTTTAGGCCTTATTTTTGCTACTGCGTAAGGAATGTTCACCAATAGGAAGATAGCTTTCATATTCATTACTGCAGAGATCGCTTTCATATTTATTTGACCAAACCTTTTATAGCTCTTAGCACAATATACCTGCTGGAATTTTAACGTTAAAAATGTGAAGACAGACAGTTACTTAGAAGTCAGAAATAATTTATTGCAACATCAGTGTTTGACTTCAGTTTTGTCCACCAACTGATGTCTTAAGCTTACCAAACCTAAGCTCAATTTTGTGCACAAATTACCTGACAAAACAGCTCAGAATTGTCACATTTCTCTGTAGGTTGGGGTCTTTGTGTTATTTGTAACATACACACTTCAGCTCTATGTGCCTCTCAATTATTTTGGCACATTTCTCTGTAGGTTGGGGACTTTATGTTACTTGTTACATACACACTTCAGCTTTATGTGCCTCAATTATTTTGGCACATTTCTCTGTAGGTTGGGGACTTTGTGTTATTTGTTACATACACACTTCAGCTTTATGTGCCTCAATTATTTTGGCACATTTCTCTGTAGGTTGGGGACTTTGTGTTATTTGTTACATACACACTTCAGCTTTATGTGCCTCTCAATTATTTTGGCACATTTCTCTGTAGGTTGGGGACTTTGTGTTATTTGTTACATACACACTTCAGCTTTATGTGCCTCTCAATTATTTTGGCACATTTCTCTGTAGGTTGGGGACTTTGTGTTATTTGTTACATACACACTTCATATTTATGTGCCTCTCAATTATTTTGGGATATTTCTCTGTAGGTTGGGGACTTTGTGTTATTTGTTACATACACACTTCAGCTTTATGTGCCTCTCAATTATTTTGGAACTTACTACAGGTGAGTAAAGAGACTAAACCAACTGGTGAAGAATGCAGAATGGAATAAGCAGGCTAGAAACGCAAACTAGAAGAATTTTTCTAAAACAGAGCTGGAGGATACTTTCATAACTCCACGAAAATTATTTGGGGAGGAAGGCTTTTTTATTCATTTGTTGTTCATTTGGGTTACTGGACTTAATCAGAGCTTGTACTTTTTAACTTCAGAATGATTCAGCAGTCATTTATTGACATGGAAAACATGTTTGATCTCTTTCAACAGAAAAGACAGGTAACATACTATGAGTTGTGTCTTTATCATTCGTTATTTGAAACTTCGTTTAGTTTGGATCCGTTCCATTTGAATACAGGGCGATTCTGCTAACCAGGTGTAACTAAAGGAAAGTGGCCACACCTCTTATGCTCTTGCATCGCGTTTTTTTGTGGGAGAAACTGTTAAATTTGCATCTGCTTCTGATAATTAGAAGCGATAATGGTGAACTCTACGATGTTGTCTTCACAGGTACTAGACGAACCGCATGCCCCTGATTTACGAGTACCTAGTGGCCTGATCGAGTTTCGGCGTGTCAACTTTTTCTATAATCCAGAGTAAGTATGCTTTAAAAAAATATACTGCAAATGGTAAGTAAGAGGAACGAGGAGCAACATGGAACAGCTGAAGTAGATTTGTACCTGATTCATGATGTCAAATATACCATTCTCCTGTAGTGTTTGGCAAGACTGTGAAACGTTTTGTTACTCGTACCTATTTTTCCCTTCTCGATCTGTCAGCGAGTATGGGGTACGGTAAGGAAGTAGTATTAATAAGATTTGCGGGTGGACATCTTTGGTCTACAGGCGAAATCAAAGGCTACCTTACATAAGTGTTCTCACCAACCTTTCCTCGTACTTATTAACATGCTTGAGACAGAAATGCTTTGCAAAGTGGTGACTTAAGTTTTTTTTTTTTTTAATCACAGAAAACAAATTCTGAAGGATGTGTCTTTCACTGTGTATCCTGGTCAGACTTTGGCACTTGTTGGTCCGTCTGGGAGTGGAAAAAGTACCATTATACGACTTCTCTATCGCTTCTATGATCTGGAGTCTGGATCGATCTCTATTGATGGACAAAACATCGCAAAGGTCACTTATGTTATATCTTGCATCAGCTGTGAACAGCTCGTTTGGCTGGCTCATATCTGAGATTCTAAATCTACCCTTTTCTTTGATTCTGTACCGTAGATGCTGTAATAACGGCTTAATCCGTTTCGCGTCTCCAAATTGATCGGCGCCGCGCGAACTCTGCCAGTTTTTGTTTGTTTGTTTTTTTTTTTTTTTCGCGTAAACTGGAGAAAGGGATTTTCTCGAAATCTATCTGAAATTTAAGGGCGTCAGACAAACATCAGGGGACCTCGAGTAATCCATTCACTCACACTTAATGAAAATATCTCTGTTATTTTCTTTGTTTTCACCAGGTCACTCAGAAGTCTCTCCGCAAGGCTATAGGAGTGGTTCCTCAGGACACCGTCCTATTTAACAACGATATAAGGTTGTGGATAATGTTACAGGAATGACAAGATGGGAGGGGGGGACTGGAGGAGGGGGGTCGTAGAAGCTTATCATTAACTATAAGAATAACATTAATGGAACAAAATAACTGTAGATTTTATGATCTTTCTCTCGCTTATACAAGTATTTAGTGTCCAAGTGAATTGTGATTTCACAAAAACTCAGTTTTCCAAACTTGTAGCTTGGATAGTAATTTCCAGAAATTTTTATCTTACAAACGTCTTTCCATGTGTTCTCTGTCAGGTTCAACATTCGATATGGCAGAATAACCGCATCTGAAACGGAGGTAGAGGAGGCCGCGGCAGCGGCCGACATGCATGACAGGATTTTAACTTTCCCCAATGGTGGGTGTTGGATCACTACATAAGCAAACTGTAACATTAGTTCTATCACTTTATTTAGTGTGTTTATTTAGTGTCTTTATGTGGGTGTGTATTTTCAAGACAACCTCAAGTGGAACACTCACGTTACTGAGACGATTAAAAAGGCCGCTAAGCGCCTTTACTTTTTAACTCAGTTAAAGCGAGCTAAGGTACCATCAACAGAATTAGTAAATTTTTATGTTGCTTGTATTCAATCTGTCTTACTTTATGGATGTCAGGTCTACCATTATAGTCTCCCCAATTATTTGAGCTTAAGTTTAGAGTGTGCCCAAAAGAGAGCCTTGAAAATTATATACGGTTATGATAATCATTATATAGAAGTGCTTCAGATGGCAGAGCTGAAAACCCTAAGGGATCGGAGAGAAGACCTTTGCTTAAAATTCTTTAACAACATCGTCTCCAATCCCTTGGATTGTTTGTACCACTTACTGCCTTTCGATAACCGAGATCAACTTATGGAGTTACGACGACGCAGACCATTTAGAGTTTCCTTTAAAACAAATCGGTTCAGAGATACTTTCATTCCAGCAAGCGCGAGACATTTTAACTAACATTTATTACAATTGTATATGTAAATTAGTTCCCTTTTAGGTTTGATTTTATTGTATAGTTCTATTACATAATTTGTACACCTATGCAATTCAGCTTCCAGCTGCTATTAAGGTATTCTTCTCAATAAACGTCTATCTACCTGTCTAAACGTCTAACTTTACTTAACAACAATCCTTTTGTCAGGTTATCAAACAGTCGTTGGTGAGCGCGGACTCAAACTGAGCGGAGGAGAGAAACAGCGTGTAGCGATAGCAAGAACACTGCTGAAGAACCCACCAATTGTTCTCCTGGATGAGGTAGTTAACTTCTTTGCTGCTTTAAGTCGTTTTCCTCTCTTAACATCTCAAAAAAACTCGCTCATTTGTAGTTTGTTTTGCCCTATTCCAGGCAACTTCAGCGTTAGACACACAGACAGAACGTAACATTCAGGCCTCACTTAACAGAATGTGTGTCAACAGAACTACCATTGTAGTTGCCCACAGGTAAACAAAGCGATAACATTGTGTGTACGCGCTGTTCTTTTCAATTTTCTCCTCCTAGATTTAGCCAATAATAATAATAAATAATAATAATAATAATAATAATAATAATAATAATAATAATATCATTTTTATTTCCGGTTACATGATCAGTCTCGGCTGTTCTGTGACCTTCGTCTTCAGTCTTGTCAATCTTTCTTTGTAACTTGGTTTTATTAATACAATAGGCCTTTTGCAGCTAGAGGTCACGTACTTAGATACCGCATAGCAACGCCATACTGGAGAGCAAGCACTCCAGTGATCTCAGACAGTATAGAGGTCACAGAGGTCTGCATTCAAACAAAGAATACAGCGGATAACAGGTCAAAAGGTATCCCAATTCGAGAAATCCAGTAAGAAGTAATCAACAGCTTCCCCAGAGTGTATCAGCAGCAAAATCACACCAAAATTCGTTTTTCGCTGATACACTCCAAGGAAGCTGTTGATTAAAACTTACAAGATTTCTCGAATTGGGATATCCTTTAACTTGTTATCCGCTGTATTCTTTGTTTCAATGCAGACCTCTGTGATCTCTATTTTGTCTGAGATCACTGGAGTGCTTGCTCTCCAGTATGGCGTTGCTATGCGGTATCTAAGCACGTGATCTCTAACTGCAAAAGGCCTATTGATGACGTTACTAGCGTCAGTCTTTCATCAGAGTGAATTTCAAACTGAATTAAACGCGAACAAGTACAGTGTATTATCCAGAGTTGCAACTGGATTACACATGTTTTTATGGTTAATAGGAAAAAAGAAAAAGATCTGCAAACTACTGTGGAATACCCTCTCGCAATGTTTCAGGCTGGAAAATAGTTTGACAGCTTTTCTCAATTCTTTAGATTGTCCACGATTGTAAACGCCGATCAGATTCTTGTTGTGCGCGAGGGCGAAATTGTCGAAAGAGGAAGGTAATGGCGGCCCCTTTTTCTAGTTTTGCTTTTTTCGTCGAATTTGTTTTTGGCTGCTACATGTGCGACAGAGAAACCTGCAATATAACTCACCTTGATACTGTTCATTTTTCCTTTGTTGTTCCTATTAATGGTAGGCACGAGGAGTTGATTTCAGAAGGCGGTGCGTATGCAAACATGTGGCTCCAGCAACAGAAAGCAGAAGAAAAGGAAACCCATAACAGCAATACAGACAGCGTGGAAGAAGAGAGCGAGCCATTATGAACGTAGAATTAAAATAAGAAAAATTGTCTCAAGACCCTTTCCCAATGAAAGGGTAAACTATGGCGGAAATAAATGAACAAAGTTGATGATACAGCACCAATGCTGGTGGAATACTTGTGCCATGTTGCACCTATACTCTTCTAATGCTTGCACATCGCCAAAGCTGTTTTTAAAATGATAGTTGTAAGTATATAGTAACATATTTATTTGTGAGCTTCAAGATTGTACAACTGCACACTCTTTTAAAGACAATATCTTCATTTCCTCGGATTTAAAGTTGCTACCCGAATCAGGGTAGCAATCTTGTTATCAGGAAACCTAAAAGTCTTTTTCAAATGTAAATAAGGGTCTTTTTTAAATATGGGGTGTCAGATTTATTCTGCCGAATATAACAGACAACTCTGAGATGATAATACTTAATGACTCGAGGAAACCATAATATAATCATCCAATGGTCATAGCGCGCCTTCCTGTTATATAAGTGACAGTTACAGTTATTCACTGATAGCCATCAAGTACATGCATCGTGTATCTGTTGTTGTAACCTTATCTTAACAATTGTTAGGAAATACGAGTAACGTCACCATGTAAACAGGACAATGGAATTTGAGCACTGCGGCCGTCAACTTAGCCGAATTGCTTTGGTTTCGGCCTCTTTCTTTGTCGAGAACTTTTACCAGTTTGCCAGTCAAACAGATACAATAATTTCCCCGTTTGCCAAACCAAGGAGGTCGGCCTGAGGAGGCCCACCCCCCGATGGCTGTTCTTTTAGTGTAATGCTAGAAATAAAAAGAAGAGAAACCGCTGAGACTAATTTCTTTCTCGTGACGCTAGGCGACTTCTAGTGATCATTGTTTTGACACTAAGTGGCTGCACCCTAAAACTTCTTTGCTTTATGCCTGGACTTCAGAAATTTACTTTCCTACAAACTTAAGTTTCAGCGATTCGTTCTCCCGTTCCTTCTTTCATATTTTGACTTGATTTATAGGAAAAAGGAAACATAATCGGAAAATTTCATTTTTTTCGCTGGTTTGTGTACAAGTCATCCTTGTTTTACTTGATCGGAAATCCACTCGGATTTTTCAAGAAGAGGCATTCTAACTTACGAGTTAAGTTTGAGTTTGTGACCCACAGCTGCCATTATTATCCATTAGACTTCCCGTGAAACATCGGATTGGTAGAGAGCATTTAGCCAAAATGCAATAACATGTGAACTCGACATGATAACCCGATATCTGCTGCAGATATCGAGTTATCATGCCGAGTTCACAGTCTCCCTAGTTTCCAAGCCCCTCCTCCGTTTAGTGTTGTCAAACTTTTGCGAAAATGGCTAAACGCTTCGCCTCTGTTTCCGAGGAGGAATTGAAATTTTTGATCAAGAATATAGATTCCAAAAACACCAAGAGGACAACAAAAACAAGTGTTAAAAAACACTGAAGGAACCACGGGATAAAACTGCTTTGGCCAGTGTTCTGAACAAGTTTACGCCGGCGCAAAATAAGTGATGGCAGCCCTTACTCGAAAAGTGCCATGACTTCTATACGATTTGAAGTGTGTTAATTTGAAAAGGCGAAATGAAAAGACTTTTCATTCACAACAGATGACAAAAGGCGCTCGATGCGTGTGCAAATCAGATAAGTGTCTTCTTTTGCAATTCTTTTATTAGTGTAAAATAAAACAATTATTGAATTCGGTTTGCGCATGATATCGTGAATTATATCAAAACCGAGGTCTGAGTTATCTGCCGAAGCCGAAGGCCTCAAATAATTGCTTATCATACGGAGCATACTCTGTACGGAGGAAAACTCCAACCTTGGCTCAAAGCTGTTGTATAGACTATTTGATATTCAACACAAGATCCGTCCGCTTCAACCGGGTATGACTGGAAACACTTTATGCCTTTCAGTCCATTCACCACAAGGAAAGCGCAGTATTGTATATCTTTTTGCATACAGTTATAAAAAGAGAATAAAAGCACAAGGTACACATGCGGACATAGCAAGCCGTGTCATATGGCAGCAATTATGGCTGGGTTTTGTCTTCTGCTTTTCATCGTGTATGCATCGTGTATTCTTCTTGAAATGGTGTTTTTTTACGCGTTAATTTTTTTTTTCACGTATTATCACACGACAGTCTTCAGGTGAATGAGATATAACAATCAAACAATAAAGCACAAGTTTAAAATCAGTCCCACAGAAGCTTTACCAGGTGTCTATATCAGACAGCTTTTCTGTGTTCTCCAAGATTATGTGCACTAATCAGACTCTTATTGCCTAGGAAAGAAGGATCATTGAAAGAATAAGGTAAAATAAATTTAAAATTTTATCTCATATCCTGCCCCTCCTAAATCCTAATCTCTCTTTGCCCAGCTCCTGACAGTCACAGTCTGAACCTAAATTTACCACATGGCTCTATTTATGGCAGATACAAGTGGTTGATTTCAGAAGGAGGCATTTACGAGGACATGTGGTTAGAGCAACAGAAAGTAGAAGAAAAGGAAAAATTCAGATCGGATGATACAAAACTCTCAATAATATTGCCACAGAGGATTTGTTATTTGTAATGTTCGGGTTTTAGAGAGGGAATTATTTGTTCATGCGAGCACTCAATGATAACATCATATACATGTGACAAACGTTAGTTTCTAGATCAATCAAATAGGCTTTGCACAAATGAAGTTGGGTTTGGGAAATAAAGGAATTGTGGAATTTTTACCGATGTTTTCTTCTTACAGAATATCACATACAGGGCGTGTCCTACAGCGCCACTCAGGCGGAGATTAGCTGATGCAAATCAACACTCGGATCCAGTTACAGGAATTTTCCAATTTCTTGCTTTGGTTTCAGCTCAGTGTCAAATGAACAGATCTGCTCCTTGGCAGCTGTGTTTCAATACCTCCGCCTGCCAGCTTTAAGTGCCTCTTTCTTTTGCCCCAGTACTCTTTAGATTAATCCTAAAAGGGTTAACTTTGCGAATTGACAGGGATTAAGCTTTTCTGGGAGCGTTTAGCAAAAGCTAATTACCCTCCTTTTTCATATAAGAACCTTTTTATCATGACAACGTTCAGGCTCAGATTATCCACAATTTTAAGAACATACTAAGAACGTATCCAGGCTGAGAGTCACCTAAGGAAGTCTTCAAGAACACAACTTTAAGAACAAGTGAAGAACATTTTAAGACTCAGTTGAATATCACCAAGGGGGGCTCGTAAATATCCTTCTTTAACAGAAGATTAGATAAACGCTATGCCAAATCTTTTGATGATTATCATCATTTCTGTTTAGATGCGGGAGTATGAACGAGTCTTGACTGAATCTTCCATCGATTACAGCTGTTGACTAACTTTTCATCTGATGCTGATTAAAAGCTATTCAGATGGTCTTATTAGGATATCTGACATTGTAATAAGATTATCAATCGCGCCAATTAATTCCAGTGATCCTGTAAATGTCGGTAGACCAGCCGTGAATAAATCGCACGCACCATGAGAGAGTTCTTTAGAGATGGTCTTAAAACAAACGACGTGGCTGGAAGATAGATATAAACGTGCGATTTGTTTCAACAAATGCGTACTTGTGATATGTAAAGCTTATCAAAGTTCCTCTCACCTTGGGGATAATTCGAGATAATTCTCAGTGTCTATTAACTTTAAACAATCAATCATCTTGGATTAAATAAAGTATGGATAGAAAAATTCCAGCAGTGATTAATTCCTTTCCAGACAAAAAAAGGGGAAAAAAAAGGATAATCCGAAAAAAAAAAGGTTCCATATTCATTTGCTGCAGAAATATTATGACATATTTAGTCACATAACCCCAGTCTACACCCGAGTTATAACATCGCAGGCTCCAACTAAACCGAGAGTAAAACTTCAGCTTTATATCTCCATATTAATAGTGTTGCTAAACTGGGATTATTGTAAGGTACGCCGGATTAATAGCAACAAAAATTTATCTTAGAGGTGTCATACAACGAAATTCTCTCATTTTGGCGATAAATCAGCGTTAGCCGCAGCTGTTACATTGCAATATTCGCACGCATGAACCACAACTGAAGTTACTTCGTTTAACGCTCTAACTCCAAAGTTCCTAGACTGCATTTTAACAGACTCCCTATGCAAAAAAAATTCTAACTTTGACAACTTTGAAAGAAATTTGAGAACTCTAAACACACTGCAAAGGCTTGCAAGATGACAAAATTGGATAAAAAGACCAAAGATTTACCATGCGTTCCTTCATGTGATAGGCACACGTACGCTCCTTCAGCCAGTAAGGCCGTGTGCAAACTACACGATCGGGCTGACTAAGATCAATCAGACATCATCAAGAGCTAAAGATCGATATCCTGTGTTTATTTGCGTCGCTTCAATCTACTCAAATAACATCCCGTCGCGTTTTCTTGGAGATCAATTAATACACAATCAAATTGTAATAACATCTTTTTTGAGACCCATCCATGCTTCAGATGAATGAAATTTTAATCTTTGACTTTCTAAGAGGATTTTCTTTCAATTGCCGCAGAGGAGAGTCTCTTTTGACAGAAGGAATTTTGATGTTGTCTGAAATGACAGCCGAGAACAAAAAGAAATTTATCGATGTTTAAAGCTCAAGACTGTTTATTGAGACTGGCTCCGTATTGATCAGTTTTAGGGTTAGTTAAGGTATAAAGCTTTATTTAAACTAGATGACCATATTTTAAATCCTTTATCCCCTATTTTGACAATGTGAGCTGTGCTTTAGACACACAAAATGAATTAGGCTTTACACTTCATTACTGAACTGTCAGTTACTGATCTGGACTCACAGTCTGCAAAGCAGAAGAAACTCACAAACTATCACCATACAATTTAACTCTAGAAAGTCACATTGATTCTCATTTTTGTATACTTTAATGACTAAAAATTAAAGGAAATCGATTGGAAAGTTTACGCATATGGAACAAATAAGGGTTTTTTTAATTTTCTTTCTGTAATAGCGGCGTCAGTGAGTAAAAAACAAAAATCATATTAAAACCTAGTAACAAACGTAGGATATAAGAACAATGCATTTCAGAAGATCATTGAAACTTTCATTTATCCGTTGATAAACTTAAACTTAAAACAGATTTTGCACCAAATGCAATCAAATGTGTCGTGAAAATAAGCAAATAGTGCGAATTCCGTCAAATCCTATAATTCTGTTTTATTGATAATTTAAAGTGTTGATAGCCCAGAGGTCATCTTTGCGGCACTCGTGCCATCGCTTTGAGAACAAATAGTTTTCGCCCACCTGGGATAAGACACTTAGCCGTAGGACACGCCTAGAAATGTGATTTCAGGACGAAAATAAATCGACCCAACAGGAGAGCTATTATCTTTTGTAAAAACCCTCTGATAAGATTTTTCCTTTTTGGAACAGAATCTGCAATCTTCCATTCATTGCCATGGGGAAACTGTCCAAAGGGCAAAAATTAGAGCATTCCATGTAGTGATCTGCGTTTTTTTCTTTCGGTGATGCCTAAGATAGAGGGTAGATGAGTGCAGAGGTTGCCTTCCTCAGACAATAAGATTGTTCCTAGTTTGTCATCAGTTCATTTCACTTATTGTTTTCATGACAATTTTAATCATCACAAATTGCATCTGATTTGGCCTGTACGTGCTAAATATAAGACCAACGTAGGCATTTGGTTCGTTTTGTGGAGCAACTCAGCACCCGAGAGTAATCAGTCGAAATTGTACTGAACAATTTAGGCAGACGGCGTTAAAATGAAGCTGTTGGTGATCTGTTTGCTTCTTATTTTCCATTCTTTTCACTACGAAGCGCTATCGGGTCAATCTCACAAACAATATCTCTCTGATCTGGAACAGTTTCATGTGCAAATGTTCAAGGAAAAACTGCTGAAAGAGCTTGGATTGTCTTCAGTCCCAGATATCTCCAAAGAACAAATACCCAAGTTTCCGAAGTTTTTCAAACATTACCTCGAATCGGAACTGAAGGACTTTGCTGCAAAACATACTGATTCGAACGACCTGAAGACTGGGAACGAAGAGCTGTTTTTATTTGCTAAGCGAGGTACGTTTTGTTGTAGTACGTCAGTGATAAAAAGTGTACATAATGTACAATTTTGAAACTTTTTCAGGATTAAAGAAAAGTCAGAAACGGTCAAAGTAAGACAATTATTGTTCATCTGATGCGGCCTATGGGAATTATGCCAGTCTAAAATGATTACGTACATCTGAGGCGATAGAATAAATTTCAGTTGACACCATTGTCACGACTCAAGTTAAGATTTCTGTTTATATTTGTTGGTCAATAGCTATGATTATCGAAGCTTAGAACAGGAGTGGACGCAAGGAAATATGAAATAAATAAATAAATTAATTAACAACGAAAACTGTTCTTAATTAGTAGAAACATTTCTTGTGCATGTGTTCCAAGTTTTGTTACAAATGGGCTTATATTTACATAATGGGACTGGTATGTTACGAAACATGTAGATACCTTAGATTTTTCCAATAACCTTTGGTTAAATTTAAATTTCAGTTGCTTCACTACCAAATGGAGGTGGAATGAATTACCTCTTCCATTCGAGATCCAGAAATTCCAATCTGAAGATCAGATCTGCAACTCTATGGATTCGCCTCAAAGAATCACTCCCTACATCGGTTGAAAAAAAACCGAACGACAGCAACGGTGATTTGCAACTTTACAAGAAATACATATCAGCTGCAAAAAGTGGTCAGTCTAACATGACGAGAGAGCTTTTCCACTCCGAAGGTTTGAAGGCGGCTGCTGGCTGGCATAAAGTAACAGTTACCAGTACGGTGCAAGAATGGTTCTCTCTTCATTTGGACGATGATCTCGAATTGGATGTTGAAATGAAAGGATTACCATCTCTGATAATAGGGGATGTTAGCGACCAGGCTACCGGGCAAACACTTCAGCCATTTCTTGCAGTTGAAGCTGTAGAGAAGCAGCCCTTAGACCGAAAGAGAAGAAATATAGTGTTAAGAAACTGCTCCACTACCCCCCCGTTAACATGCTGCTTACATGAGTGGAGAGTTAATTTCTCCGCAATCGGCTTGGATTTCGTGCGCTTTCCCAAATCTACAACTGTTAATTTCTGCGCTGGTAGCTGTGAGTCTTCCGGTTTGTACCGGCCATCAGCTGCCGCTCGACTGAATATGATAAGACAAAGCCCCCATGGCCGTAGGGCGAGTGATCTGCGGCGTCTACAATGCTGCAAGCCACTTGTCACGGAAAGCGAGGCATTAATGATTGTACTGGAAAACGGAACACTTTCTCGTCATTTGGTCCACAAAATGAGAGCGAAATCTTGCCAGTGTGCTGTTTAGTAACTGGTTACGACAAATCTAGGAACACACTCGATACTTGTGGTGACATAAGAAAAATCATGGCTGCAGCTTCTGTAAAGTGGAAAAAAAGATGTTTCGAATAACCTTGTATTCCTAGAGTTAGTGTCCTTTCGCGTGAAATTAGCGAAATGTTTTTTCTTCTAACAAGTTTTTGTTTGAACAAAGCCAATCAGGGCGGCTGTAGTGGTGGCTAGTTGTACGATAAATTACTGACGGGTTTGCAATTTGATACTTTTTCTCAGAGTTTTAATGTAAGAAGAGGTTTTGGGTGTTGTTCTTTTACTTTTTGTCATACTGATTCTCGTCTATTGCACATGACCTGTCAAGTCCTCTTGAATCAAACCACCGAGTACATTCCGTTGAGAATTTTAAGCAGATCGTTTGTAGTTTGGAATACATTTCGATAATGTTACTATTCCATGATGTTTTCCTTTTTTGTTTTGTTTTGTTTTTGTTTTTGTTTTTGTTTTTCCATGATGTTTTCCTTTTTTGTTTTGTTTTGTTTTTGTTTTTGTTTTTTGTTTTTATATCAGAGGTCCAATGTCCTTTTCTGGTATTTGTTGCTTATGTCTTGAAAATTAAAACTTCTGATAGGTATCACGGACGGTTACGGCAACAGGAACGTGGCAAAACATAAAGTTTAAATAACAGAACAATAACTCTGCACGTCCACTTTAAACATTAGTCGTTTCCAGACTTCCTCTGTTGAAGAGCCACATAGGAATCTTGGGTAGGCTAAAAACAGGACCCAGATTATAAAAAAAATGACTCATGTTTTTTGTTAGAACTTAGCCCTGTCTGCATATATCAGGCCGAAGGGGAACTCTAGGATGAACCCTTGCGCCTTTAGAGACAGTAGGACGCTTCGAGCTTTTCGCGAAAATCTCCAGAGGCATTGAACTTTGTTTTTTTAATTGACGTTATCCTAGGAGTCGCTGTCGTTAAATTCTTAAAAGGATCTGAATGGGGTTAACTGACTAACAACGTAGGGCATAAAGTAAAACTGAGTAACGGCAAAACGCAAAAGAATTATCGATTGCTGACGAGTAAATACTAACCGACAACCGACATGGTCCGACACTATCGATATTTGTATTAAGAAAGAGGAGCATTCTAACTTAGAAGGTACCTACTTTGAATTTAAGATTCAGTTAATTATAGAATTTCTAGGCATCAAACTTATTTTATGGCCGGGTAGGAGCGCGGGCTCATTAGAGAGATTTAGGACCGCGTTTACTGATGTGAAACGTGAACGGCAGGAGTGACCACGTGACCTTGTTTTTCCCGCCATTTTTTGACGTTTGCCGGTTACGCTTTGCCGTTTTTGCGGGAAAGTATAGCTTTTGCCGTGTACGTAAGATTTTCTCACTTTTTTTCTCTTACAGAGAAGAAGTTAATTGCCGGAAAAAGTGCACCAAAACTATTCCTTAACAACAACATGTATATCAACCTGTAATTCAGTATTCTCTGCAAAAGATTTGAATAAACATTATTATTATTATTGTTATTATTATTATTATTATTATTATTATTATTCCTTGTAATGCACACAAGGGTACGTTCCAATCCACCATGACGTGAGCTCAAGCGAAGCTAAAGCGGCAAGGTTCACGTTATTGTTATTATTATTATTATTATTATTATTATTATTATTATTATTATTATTATTCCTTGTAATTCACATAAGGGTACGTTCCAATCCGCCATGACGTGAGCTCAAGCGAAGCTAAAGCGGCAAGGTTCACGATATTTTAAGTGAAACGTGAAAGGGTAACCTGACTTTTGTCGTTTCACGGCGGCGGTGCTAAATCTCTCTGTCTCCAGAACAGAGTCCGGTACTAGAAGCCACGACTTTCCTGACGAATGTGAATAATTAACTTTCATTTTAATCATTGACTAAGATTTATCGACAACCGACACAGATGGAATCAACTACCGACAAAGTGATGGAATTCTAACCGACAACCTCCTTGAGGATTGAGGACCTACCCGTACCCGTCCAGACCTTCTCCCAAGTCCCAGCTGTCATCAAGCAACTCACGTAGTAAATAAATCCTTTGATTTCACTTCTGCTCAGTAAGTTTAAAAATGGAAAGAAAAGATAGAGAGTAAAATAAGAACACCTAACTTAACATCGAATGAATTGCGAGACAAATTTCATACTCTACGCGCACTTGAGCCTGCTATCCAACGGCTTACTTCATACAGTCTGTGTTGAGTCAGGCGGTGTGCGCACTCCGATTGCATTGCATTGTGGTAGTGTTATTTCAATATGGCGGCAAAAGCGGTAGAAATGGGTAGAGTTTGACTGAATATTCCATAAAAGTTAGGCCATTTCTTTTTCCTTTCACTATGGTAAATATAATTTGATGTATTCTGAACGTGTTGAAGTATTTTTCGTGCGTATTTGTCACGTATTATATCGTTCTCTAGGACAAACGCAAGCACTGTATTTTAGCATGTAATTTGAGACCGGTTTTCAAGTAGATCAAATTCGTTGTACGTCGCAGTTTGAAGCCTTTCAAAGATTTGTATGGCCACTTTGATCCTTGTTCAACAACTCTGATCAAACGCGCTCAAATGTGCTCCCACGGTACAAATGTTGTATGCATTTTAAGTGATAGTGTTTGAGACCCTTTTGTGGAGCGCAATTAAAAGGTGTTGATGGGCCTGTGCGTCTCCTACCACTCGCTAGCGCTTTTAAATCTTCTACTCTCAAAGCTTAGCTCTTATTACGATATCTTTTGACGACTTTCCTTTGCGATGTGATAATAAGGGTCAGTTTTGAGGTGTCATAATTCTCCATCTGTATGTTCTTGAGGTTTGGCAAAGCTGGATGAGATTGTGTAACAAAAGGCAATATTTTCTTCTGTGCGCGCGTTGCTTTCTTTGTTTCAAATTATACCTTCTCTCCTGAAGTAACAACTCCAGAAATACGTTTCTCAAAACCCTCATATAGGTTTCCTCTATTCTCGAAGGGTATTTTAAAACTCTGTACGTTTTTACTAAACGTGGTGCGCGACAAATTCGTTCATTCTTAGGAGGCGTGGGGTTTCTCCTTTTACAAATCCCGTATCTCCGCTCGGTGGAAAAAGTTCGTCTATTGCAAGGTCTCTGTCTCTCTAATATTCGTTTGCATGTCAAGGGTCAATTCACAGTTGAATAACTCGCGTCTAGGAATATAATTACTGACTGAAATTATTCATCCCGCCATCGGTTGTGAGTGTAACTATTGCCATTTGTGTCGAGATTCTCAGGCAGATTGCAGTTTCGAATCTCTCTAAATAACGTCAGTTGCCTCGTAAGAACCGCCTCCCGGTTAGCTCAATGGATAGAGCGCTGGACTGTTGTGTGGGACGTTGAAGGTTCAAGCCCCGGCCGGACCAACACTCAAGGTCTTAAAATAATCGAGAAGAATATGCTCCCTTTCTATAACATCAAGAAATGGTTAGATATTCTAGTCTTCTCGGATAGGGCAGGGGTTTCATTAAAATTTGGAGCAGAAGGGCATCTGGATTTTACAGGCGGGCATCTGTCTGCAAGGCCCAAAGGGCCTTGCCTTCTTGGGGGTCGGGGGGCATGCACCCCCAGAAATTTTTGAAATTCTACAGTTGCAGAGATGCATTTTCCACCATTTTGAACCACAAACTAACATCCCAAAGTTACCAGCTCTTTTTAAATTATGATTTGATGCATCAGTCAACAGACAAATTAGATTTGCTTTTGCAACATTTGGTTGCATGGTAAGGTCACTAGAAGCTGTTTTAGTAACATCATGTATTTCATTATTTGCCAAGTTCTCGGAAGGCTTTGTTTCTGTGCAGCTATCATTTGCTGGGATCTCAGATGACACGGTTTGTGTGCAAATATAGAGTGGAATGTAAGTGTAAACGATTGTTAAGTTGTTCGTTTCAGAGGGTATATGATTTCAACAAAAGTATAAAAAACGAAAAGGTGTTGGCGTTAGATTTCTTCTATTTTCTAATCTTACTAAGATGGATCTGCTAACAAACACACGGGGTTAAAAAGTTTTTTTCTTTACAGTTGCCGTGAACAAAAGATTTCTGTTACCACACGAGTAGAGTTTTTGCATTCCACCACAGACACAGACGAAGGAAAGTTGGCAGCTTCTACAACAGTTCCCGTCGCTCGCAGAAGATTCAAATTTCAAAAGTAAATCAGAGAAGAATGGAGCTTTCGGACAATTTTCAGTCACTATAGGAGCAGCATGTCTTTCAGAATATAACTCAAACTTTAATTTGGTGCGAATCGTTTGTACCATTTGCGTAATGAAACGTCTTGAAACTCGAGCCGGCGGGGAAGAAATTGGTCACGTGCTAGGCAACCAGTTGAAAGAGCTAGCCGACTAAGATAACAATCTTAGAGAAAATAAACTTCGTGTATTTGATAAAACATGGAAGAACTAATTTATTCCAAGTACTGCTATTTTTTTATGTTTAGGCTTTACTGAAGACATTTACCGCGACAAACCGTGAACCGGAGATTTCTGAATCCAGTGTGCTAATTTATTTTAACTTACAGCATTGGTGTGAAGTGCAAAGATATGCCTAGTCTCCCTCGCAGCCGTTTTTAGTCTCGTCACGCAACGCTCCTCCCCACTCATCAGGCAGATTTAAATCTGCCTGATGAGTGCTTAAGGCACGAAACTCAGAGTTGCAGCGAACCATGTGTGTTTCTTTCTAGTCACGTAATGTTATATAAGTTTAGATATATTTTTTTTAGAAGACACATTTGGAAAACATAGGAAAGTAACTTATATATTTTTCTTATGGTTGAGATGTTTAAGCAGCAGGCAATGTCGTCTTCACAGCCGGTCAATTTGCCCGGTGCCCGGCCCTTAATGAAACCCCTGATAGGGACGAATAAATGGAGGTTCCGTCTCCTGCAGGGTTAGGGGTAGGAGACGTTAGTTTCCCACGCACGAGATTACTGTGTGATGGATGTCCTCCCCTGGGGTGGGATGGGGTGGGTTTGTTGGAGCTTAAACCTCATGGGGGACCTATGTCCTATTGTTTCTGCTCCAGTACTTTGTACAGATCCTTAAATAATCAAATACTCATATAAGAACGAATTCGTCACGGAGGAATGACAGGAGCCGGGCAGGCCCGTCAAACGTTTCAACTTTCGAAGAAATAGCAGCAGACAGTGAATCCCCGTTGCAATCCACGTATAATCACGCCGCATCTCGCTGCCACCAAAGATGTTCACTCTAACGCGTCAAGATGCAAATGACACAATTTTTGTTTTGCGACCATGATGCAACGCAATCAGAGTGCGCACACCGCCTGGAGTTGAGTAGTTACCAAATTCGCTTCCGACAGTCATTTGTTAAAAGTAGATCATGTTGCAAGTTAAATTTTAGCAAAATCTAAGTCAGGAGTGTGGTGGTAAGTCGATGATATTCATCAATGTAATCACTGACATGACTATTTTTCGTCACTTGTTTGTGTTCGTGTCACCAGAACTCAACACTGACTGGCTCTCCCCGAAAGACTTTTCCCGATATTAGCATCACTGACGAACCGAACAGAACGACCTCACTTTTCGACAGATAAAGACTAACAAATCACAAATACAAATGAATGACAACATTTGACAATATAACAACCGATAACATAACGCAAAACTGACAAATTAGTTTTTTTGGTCCACCATTTTGACTTGAAAATCTTATAACCGAGTTGCACTGGACCTTTCAGAACAATGCTTGTCCCGGATTCAGAAAAAAATTATGGCTCTCGCAAAAACTAATCAGAAAGCTGATTTGGTTGTTGAGATTATCGGCTGTCGGACCACCTTGGTTGTATAATAAAGTCATTCATATTTTATAAAAAATATATGGCCTTTTCACGCATCCCGAATAATATCCAAAACACTTTCACGTTCCCGCGAAATTCGAGACAATCACGTTGAATTAATATTTCTACTTTTTCTAGTCTTGACAAGTCTTACGGGTAGTTTGGAAAAGATAAAATGCCGAAATTTGGAACCGAAACCGGAATACTTGGAATACCCGGAATACCCTGAATTCCCGGATTGACCGAAAAATAATAAATTTTTCAAAAATAAAAGTAAATTAATGAATAAATAAGAATACTGATTGCAAATTCACAACTTAATTAAATAATTTAATACGAATTTTTTCTCTGAGGGACGTCCCAAAAAAAAAAAAAAAAAACACTTACCGGTGCTGTTGATGGAGATGCAGGTAGTAGAAGTAAAAGAGAGTCTGCGTCAGGCCAGTAGTCCATACAGCCTAAGTGACGAAATATTTCTACTCTCCCTTCCCGAAGGATGGGATGCTAATCCATCACATGGTTTCTCCCCGTTTTAAATTCGCCTCCACCCATTTACACACCTGTAGGATGTCTAGGGCGCCATGACCATTAGGCTGCCACGCTTTTCCAGCCGAAATCATTGTAGAAGATTAAACAAATGAAATATTTCCAATTAGTTTAATGACTTTATATACCTTTGAATATAAACCTTCATTAGAAGAATCCATCAGTACAAGATATATATTTAAAGGTATTTATTCAAGGTATTTATAATAGACGCGAAAAGGTGTCGAGTAACTGACGATCTCTCAATTTTAACTGGTCTTAAAGGTAGCTGCTTTGATAGCTCCCAATGTGTGGTTAATAATTATTTAAGGTAGAGTATTAATTTGTAATAGTTCGGAGCTTTTTACAATTGAGCTATTAAACTAATTGGAAATATTGCATTTGTTTAATCTTCTGCAATGATTTCGGCTGGAAAAGCGTGGCGGTCTAATGGTCATGGCACCCTAGACATCCTAAGGTGCGTAAATGGGTGGAGGCGAATTTAAAATGGGGAGAAACCATGTGATGGATTAGCATCCCATCCAGGGGGAAGGGAAAGTAGAAATATTTCGTCGCTTAGGCACGTAGACATTTTTTTACTTCTAACACCTGCATCTCCTTGAACAAAAACAAATGCAATATTTCCAATTAGTTTAATAGCTCAATTGTAAAAAGCTCCGATTCATGGTCAGAGAAAAATTTCGTATTAAATTATTTAATTAAATTGTGAATTTACAATCAAATTTTAATCATCAATATTCTTATTTATTTATTAGTTTACTTTTATTTTTTAAAAATTTATTATTTTTCGGTCATTCTGGGAATTCCGGGTATTACGGGTATTCCGAGAATTCCGAGTATTCCGGTTCCGGTTCCGAATTCCAGCATTCCTTATTTTCTAAATTACCAGTCTTACGCGTCAAAAGATGACGTACTGTCTCGTTCTATTTGTGGTCTGTTTCATGACTTTCATCGATCCAAATCAAGTCCATCTCCTGTCAAAATCTAACCCTGCCGTTCAATATGTACATTTCCAAAACCACAGAATAGCTGGAAATTCATCACGCAAAACAAAATGGTTCACCAATCACGTTTAATTCAGCTCTTAATACACGAATCACGTTTAAATAAAAAAATCTGTTCACACGGACAGGAAATGATCCTATCATCTTTAATCACGATTCACGAATAAAAAAAAGCCAAATCACGATTCACGAGAAATAAAAATTGCCTAATGGCGCTTCACGCAAAAAGTATAGGGGCTTACAGTATCGATTGTCTATTGTGAGTTAGTTGGATTCTATCTAACCTGGCTCTACGGTGGTTAGGGGATTATCGAGACAGTAACTTCGGGATAAGGATAAGGATAAGGATAATTTATTTAATGTCAAAAAATACACAGAGGCTGATAGTTTCTAAAGAAACTGTTTGGGGCTGCGTCGGTGGGGGTAACGAAATAATTTGAATGTATCAACAAAGTTGAAATGGTAAATTGGCCACCGTTACGGTTATAAAAGCTGACGTTTCGAGCGTTAGCCCTTCGTCGGAGCGAATAGGGGAATTGTGGGTTGTGTGTACTTTTGAAGGCACAGAGGGTGGTCGCCCAATCCTCTGAGCCAGAGACTTATGATAGAAGTGTTTGACAATATGAAAGAAAACTGCAATTGTAATAGCACCGATTAAATTAGAAAAAAAACCAAAAACTAAAAAAAAAAAAAAAAAAAAAAGCCAATGAAAGGCAACCACTGCATTGACAGCCGATAAAATTTAACTTAGTTAAAAGTCTCCAGAAGGATGATGCATTAGATGCCTTTTTTACAGCAGATGGTGACTGGTTCCAAATACATGAGATCATATACGCTTATGAGCCATGAAGTTTGTACTACGTTTAGACCACTACTTCTAAGATTATATGGTGTAACTCGGGGTTTAAATAAATCGGCTATATAGTCTGGACCATTCTCCCTAAGACATTTAAAAAATATTATCAAAGATTGTTCCATACGTCTATGTTCTAAAGTATTTATGTTTACTATCCTAAGGATTGATTCATAATCCGTACTTTTTCCCAAATCCGTTATAGTTCGTACACCATAATAGTTCGCATCTTCCAGTTTCTTGTTAAGTGTTTTACCTATACCCATAAATAAAGAGTTGCAGTGTTCAAAATGTGATAATACAAAACTCTTGTAAAGAGGTAATATGGTATTTGCCGTTACTAAGCGCTTAAGGCGGCGAGAGCGCCTATCTTAGAATATACTTTCTTTAACTGTTCCTTAAAAGATAATTTATTATCTAAACATATTCCAAGAATCTTTATTTAAGTGGTCTTTAATATCGACGATTATTGAGACGGTAACTTCGGGAGAGAAGGGCCTTGGTGAGAGACAGGGTACGACTTGTGCGACGCCTAGCTACGCCATGCATGGCACATAGGACTGTGTTATTTTCCTCCCCAGGCCATTAAGACTGTGAAAGTAAAACGGCCAGTAGATTCCAGTGGCTCAAGACTGATACAACTGATACAATCCTCTTCAAAATGCATTTTCTCTCTTCCCCCCCCCCCCCCTGTAAAAACTCTTTCTGTGTAAAGGAAAAGGAAGTATGCAACTTCCACCATTTCTGGTCGTTTATGCGTGAAAATAATCGTTTCGTGAACATTAAAGCGCACTCCGCCGCACTGAAAACCACCGACAGAGGCGAAGGACGCTGGAGACCCTGGGTACAAGTTACAGCTGCGCTATGCGCATTTCCTTTTACCGATAGGGAACAAGTAAACTTATTTGACTCGTGACACATGAACTTTGGGTAGTTGGCCCGTTTGAAATCAGAACTAATGTCAATAGCAGTTACTCGTGTGTGTCTACTCTCTGTAAAGCAGCTTCACACCAGAAATATACACGATCATCGCACGACAAACCCCCCCCTACCCCCAAGGCCCTCTTGTTCTGAAGGCTGAGCAAATCCTATTAACCCTTCCACTCTCAGATCTCATAACTAATTCTCCAAACTGTCAGCCATACAATTCCCACGATGCCTATCAGAGAATTTGGAATTGGATCAACCATTAATCCCATAATTGACATTTTTCTTATGTCCCACCACTCGTCGGCCGATATTTTATTGCTACTGTAAGGAGAAATTATGTCTTGGTTACTTAAGGGAGTTAAAGGGTTAATGAAATATGGTGTCACGACTGACATGGCTAAAATACTTCGAATTATAGTTTTCGCTCGTGTAATTCCGGTCGATCGAAACAAATACTTTATGCACACTTATTCAGTGATCGTCCGTGAAATGGTGGCTAGCCTCTTCTACGCGCTTACAAAGAAATTTGATTTTGTCTTTTAGCAGACTTCTTAAATCATAAACGAATAAGCTGCGAGAAAACATTTTTATAATGAGCAAGGCAATATGTTACCATCAACTGCGGCTTCCAACAGTCAGAAGATCATTGTGACTTCACCGCGCTTCAGATATGACGCGACCTAGTCACCGGATAGGCGCAGTTGAACCTGGCGTAAATAATAGCATTTTAGACGCCCCCAGAATATATCGACATCACGTATCAAATGTAGTGTTGCCACAGTGAGTAAATCCATCAGACTACAATGGAAAGCAGTTTCACTGAAAAAAGAAGAACAGATAAAACGGTTGTATTCTTAATGTTTGTTCTCTGAGGCTGCAATATCGTTCTAGCTCAACAGGTAAGCCAAGCCGCGCAGTAATGTAGTCAAGTAAGTCACCTTCATTTGAATATTGTACATGTGTTAGCATTCGATAACTGCTGTATTAATTATGTTTTTTTCCCTCCTACGCCTAAGAGGGTCTCAAATGAGGTAGAACGAAGGTCGAACTCCTTGTTTAGTTGGGGAAATTTAATTTGCACCAGTGCTACAAGATAAGGTTTTCTCTGACCTAAAGATTTCTACCCTTCCCCTGCTTTGCCTTCATCGAAATGTTTTTTCCAATGGGCCAAGGAGACAGTGAAGGGGAGTGATTAAATCACAAATATAGTGTAACCAGTTTATAATCCTGACTACATTGAAACTTAACTTTTATTTAATTATTCAATTATGTCAGTTTCAACCATAATTACTATGTCACCTCAGTCAAATAGCTTTCTATATAAGGAACACTTCGGTGGCTATCTGTTCTAAAGATGTTGCGAAATCGTCTGCCTATGTGAGGCAATCCCGCCTTACAGTCTTGCCACTGATTGGTTCGCGGAAAACAAAAACATCTCAAAAACGAACCAAACATTTGCGACTTCCTTTTGCTTTAAATGTGACTGCAGACCGGAAAATCAATAATAAAAACATTTGCGAGCACTTGCGGGTTTTCCTTGTGCAACAACGCTGCATAAATTGTTAAAACCTGTTGTTCCCATGAAATATTGTGTCACAGTGAATAGCATTACATAGTTTCGTGAAGATGCCAATGTGTCACATGGCTAGTTGTAACCAATAATACTACAGAAAATGTGATTGCATAACCCGTTCAAATGACACATGTCATGGGTCACGTGATCTTGTTACACGGGCGGCACGTGGCCTTGGCTTTCGCTACGCTTGAAGCTTTATCTGAGGTCAGGATTTAGCATAGCTACGGGATTTTTGCTTCACTTTTCTGTAATTTCTGCAGTTTCCAGCTGTTTGAGGTGTTTTGCAGCTGTTTTAAGTTATACTGTGTTCAAACTGTGTAGTTTCTGATATTTTTTTTTTCTGCTTTTGATGGTAGGCCATTTGAGGCGGGCTTTGCTTTGAGTTGCGGTGGAAGACGGGAAGCAGAGGGTCAGTGAATGGATTAAAAAGTTGTTACCGCGTAAGTAAACCGCCTGGCAGTCAACAACGTGAATGGTTTTCCGCTTTTCCGTCGTTTTCCGTCGCCGTAAAGTATTGGAAACAGCCTCTGTTCGATGTATGTTACCTTCTTGTCAGCTCTGCTGCGAACACAACACTCTATTGTAGTTTACAAAATATTTTATCGTAAGACAACTAAGCTCCACAAGTCTTGACCAAATTATTTTTGGCGGTGCTGCAAGAGGGGCTTCAGCTACTTCGTGAACCTCCAGTTTCGCGGTGTGTAGTTTTCTCTGTCTTGTAATGGTGTATGCGTTTGCTGAGCAGAAATCGTCAACACGATTGCGTGCATTCAGCTCTTGATCCACAATTCCAGTTAGCTTACTGGGTTGCAGACGGGAATCTCGATTTTCGAGCAATGCATGGTTTGAAGGAAGCTAGTGTTATCATTCTCAACAAGGGAACTTAAGTAGGTTGGCGTTGCTGATCTGTTTCGGAGTTGACCGAATAGAGAGGCTTATTTACATCTGTTGTTCAGTTTGCAGATCCAATGCATTAAATGCTTACTGTCGTCTCTGTTAACTTTTACTTGCTGTAGATCTCCTCTCACCGTAGTATAGTAGAATAGGACGTCTCTCGTCGTAAAACAACGCTGTAAATTGGACGTTATTATTTCCTCCTAGGTGAGTATGTCCTGAATTTGCGTAGGAACTTTTTTTTAAAAGTTTAAAATGCAAACAAGTTTCCGTTAACACTCAGTTGATCCTTCATTGTGTTCTCAGGGCCATATCACAGCGGCTGTCGATCCGTTGGATTTGAAGTACTTGATCTCGGTGCGCTTTTTACCGAGTAATTTTATCGGAAGATTTCAAAGTTAAAAGTTCTTGTACCCATAGTTCACTCGCTTTTTTAATGTACATCTTTGTGGGAAAAGAATGTACATCTGGTGGTGTAGAAAATACACACACCTCGCATGCATGACAATGAAGTTATGGCGTGTGAAAGTCTTAATGGCGCACCGAAATCTTCTCCTTATATTTACTTTAAAGAGCGTTGTATAAACGATTCAGAAGGCAAATTACACATTTTTACTATTTCTATGGACATATGATGTGAGGTGTATCGGTGAAATATTTCTATATTGACATTTTTGCTGATGCCGATGTTGACGCCTGTTAGCCACGGGTACGGGTTGGGCTGGATGGTGAATAGCGTCGTGCACTGGAGTGATGACGCGACTAAATGAAAATTGTGACGAAAAATTTGTCAGTCACAGTAAGTCTCGCAGACTGAGGAGGCAAGAAATAGCCTTGTGAAACTTACTGAAGTTCGGGGCTTTCACATCACCCTCCTGTTAATTTAGAACCATACACTGGGCTGCAGCAATTGGGGTTGCCTTTGGACGCTCGCAATGTGAGAGAAAATAGCTGGCGTCTTTAATTTGCGTTTCTTTGAAGTGATTGACCGAGTTTTACACCCGTCGGTTCCATTTTATTTCCATCTTTCGTTCCAAAAGGGAAACCTATCTCTTTTCATAGGTATCGTGACTTTAATTTTGAGAGAAATTAACAAGGACTTTGCCTTGATGATATGATGGTCGCATCATCCAAACGTGGAATAGCATCAGACTGTATTTCTTCTGATCTTTTTTTCTTTCAGGAAACATTTAGTTTGAAGGAAAAATACTTAATATCGAATAATTTCCCTCTCTTTGCTCAATCGTGAGTGTGTAATCGTACGGATTCCTTGCGATACCTGATGGTTTTCGTCGCGTGTCATGAAATCAACATCTCTTCTATTAGGAATCTCGGCAGAGCTTTTGGTTTCTTGTAATGTCGGTGTTGCTGTTATTATTTTTTTTTCTAAACTGTCTTGGCCCTGATTAGGATGCATTTTATTTTCTCTTGATCACACAATTTTATGTTGAACTTCCCAAAGTGTTGGTTGAGAGAATCTACTTGAAGTTTAAAAGTGAACTGGAACATCACCTGTTTGCTTTCTTCTCAAGACAGCTCTCAATTGGCATGCATCTTGCTTTTTATACTGTGGGTCAAGGATTCAGCTTTGTGCTTCAGTGGAATCCATACAAATAGGCTTTTTTGAGTGAATTTTGATTCTTTGGATTTGGTGTTTGATGATTTGAATTGCCTAGTTCAGTGGCAATATACATGACGAGTGTCAAGTGAAAACTTGTGTTAAAATTTCCTTGAAAACAGGAACGTGGGGAATAAACTTTATCAAAGAAGCATAATTATGATTTGAAGTAGCATCACATTTACTTTTTTCTCGCATGACTTACTTCGATAATAAGTAATAATAATTTGCTTTGTAAACTGTTTTTAATATTTAAGTTTTCAAACATTGTTTCACTGGGTTAGCACAATGTTACAATCGCTGTCAGACTTGAAGCTCATTAGAACCTGTTCTTTAGCGATGGTCATGAATTAAATTTATTTTTGCTTTATTGCAGTTGGCAATGTGTTGTAATTGCGTGATCATAAATCTTCCTTATCTATTGTTTGGCTGATCTAATTTGCGGGGTTTTCCCTGACCTTTCAGCTTTAACGTATGCTTTGTGATGGAGTATGCCGGACGTGAAGAACCACAAGGGTAGGCTGCTGGTATTTATACATGCGTGTCCAATTGTGTTTTTCTGTTATAACTACTTAATTTTAGTACTCAGGATTTGCATTCACAGAAGACTAAACAGTCTACTGTAGTGTTTCGCAGTTTCGCTTCTGCTCACTAACGGAAGTTGAATACAAGTTGTACAATTAGTAACTATATGTATTCAATGAAATGTTCAGATGTAACAATTCAAGTTTTTGATGGCGATTGTCATTTTTGTTGCTCTTAAATAATATTTCCAAAGTTTGTTTACCCTTGTCATTGAAGCTTTTCCGTAAATAATAGTCTGGTAGACTATTTTTTTGTTTATGTATCGTGACTCACGTGCTGACCTATGCCAATAATCAAACTAGGGTTCATCCTACTGTCTGATTCTTTTGTCTGGTCCTCAGTGTAGTTCATTGTGATATTAAAACTTGTGAAAACACCTTCAAATGTTTGTGATCAAGGAGCTTCTTGTTTATCAGACGTTACTCTTCAAATGGTTGTTGACCTAAACCTTTACACTATTTTGTTACCGTACTATGTTGGCCGTCTTTGCATGTAAATAATGCGGGTACTTTTCATGCATGGAAGAAAGGATGATTTTTTATTTTCACCATGGGCTCACCCTTAGGTTACAACATCAGGTAGAGAGAAAGATCACGCATTATGAATTTTTCCTCCTTCTCTGTATTTTATCCTAGTTCAGTCTTAAATATTTTCATTTCCTGAACTTGCTCTGTTTATGTGCTCATGGTACATTTGCTTTTATTATTAGAGCTGTCGGACCTGTTTTGGATCAAGCAGCGGCCCAGGTATGTGTTTTTTTGAGCCGGAAAGGTCACCCAGTTACTTACCATTCATTCCACTAGTTATGTAATCTTTTTTCTTATTTACATGTAAAGCACTTACCCTGTAAGAGGTTACAATGCATGCGATTAGAAGGGTGCTGTCTAGACTTGTTCAAAAGTGCCTAGCAGTAGATATGATGCATGTAGAATTAGAGACAGCTGTTTGGAGGTTACTTTATAGAATGGTTCAATAACTCCTGTGTAAGGACTTATCTATACATATGGCGCAAGGGTAATTTGTTTCGTATGCCTTTGTCATGTTGAGTTTGCATTTTAAGAGATGGCCCCCACAATTACCACATCCGTCTGTATTTATACAAATGTTTGTTCTGTGTTGAAATCCAAATACTTAAACCTTGGCTCTTTTAGCTTTGTGATGCTATGTTTATTTGGAAGACAACGTAGGCAAGTTCCAAATGAGTTGAAAAAAAATAAACAGGTGTTAAAACTATTTCCAGCTTTAACGATTGGTAAACTTTGTGTAAATTTACTCTCAGGAAGAGGTCTATTTATGAATAGTTTGCCCAAACGCAATTTGAAATGGTAGGATATCAAAATTATATAAGATCCGTGGTTCAGCCTCGGGGAACATGGGCAAGATAGACTCCCGTTGCCTTCGTGCAAGTTTACATTGATTGTGAATGTTTTGGTGTTGCCCTTGGTGTCTTGAGCTGATATTTTGTGAAACTTTGAAAGTCTGCAAACTAGATCTGTGCTATCAAAAGATTGAAGCCTTATTTTCAGGTTTACCTATTATTTGATTGATCACGTGATTTTTCCCTTTGAGGAAAACAAGCGGAAATTCTACAAATGAGTAATGTATCTGTGGACAAGCAGAATATGTTAATAACCAGATAGTTGCTTGACTTCAAATTTACATTGCTCTTTTGGACCAGCTTGTTAATGCTGTTCGCCTCCTACAGAGAGAGCTACATCTAGAAGCCTTAGTTTGATGATATTTGAGCTGAATAGAAGGATCCTATGTCACTAGCATCATTACTCCCATTCGAAATCAGCTAGCAATCCATTGTGCATGTTTGTGTGAAGCTACATCATCAATCTGGAACTCCTTTGGTCAATTTGTAGACACTAGTTTGTCTGAATTAGGGAGAGAACAGTCTGTTTGCATTGGCAAGCTGCAAAAACAATGTTTTTTGTGAAGTTTACAATAGAGCTGATTTTATGGCCGAGTTGATATTTTTGTTGCAGTGATTAGCCGTGGTTTATGCCTGCAGTTGTTACATCTAGATTTGGCTTAGTAATAATGTGTCAGTGTTAATTTTACTGGGTGATGTTGGAGATACAGGCATGTTTATTTTCTAGAGTTTGGTGAACGAAACCTTCTCGTCTTTTGCAGTGTTGTTCATCTTACCTTAAAATGATTGAAATGCGTTTCTGGAACTATCAGCTGTAGTCTTGCTCAGTTTAAAATGATTTTCTCATAATGTATCTATGTAGGTCAAATATCATGAATTGGTCCTTCCCTGACATTGTTAGATAGTGTTGAAACCTAAATTCCTTTTGCTCAAGCTTTGATATATGCATGTTACCTAGTAATCAGTGAAATTTATTAGCATTATCAATTTCACGAAGGTATAAAAATCAGGCACTCTAATTAGGTATCCTACATTTTAGAAAACATAAATGTATATTTTTTGTAATTTGATGTTTGATATATCTTGTACAATACTTATTGAGTATTGTACATGTAACCAGTGAAAAAACTCCTTGACACTAATTGCAGACATCACTATCACATTTAGCCAGGAGCTTAAGATTAAGCTTGTTTAGTGAAGGAATTTTGTTCCATTATGTAATCTTCCCGTGTTTGTATTCTATGACAGTTCCAGATCAGGATGTTTGGGAAATGTCAGTTCATGTGAAGCATTTCATGATTTGATATAATTCAACTTCATTTGAAGAACAAGTTTGTCTGTTTCAGAATGTAAGCTCGTCTTCTACCCTTAATAAAGTGCAACTTGGCGATGTTAATTGCAATATTGACAATCCTGAACCTTGGTCTTTCAAAGGAACATGTTCTAAATATTTTCCTTTGGTTTGAGTTCATAAGTGATAAAAAGTAATTGTGTGATGATGAGTTACAAAATTGTTGTCATTGAAACCTAAAATACCTCTAAAGTTATTCAAGAGACTTGTACATAGCGTAAAGGCATATCTAAATAGGAGTTGTTGCCGGACCCAGTGTTCAGGTTCCTTCATTCCATTCACTAGTAAACGTGAATATGTAAATAATTATTTATGATATTTTTATTGCCTCTATAGTAGTAGTAGTAGTGTTAATAATTTGTTGATTTTTAATTTTTAACCCTTTAATTCAGTTAATTCTGCAATGTGGCAAATTAACGGTATATATAAATAGCAAACTAATTATCAGTGTTCGTAAACCTTATTTTTATTAAATGCAAAATATGCCTCTTTGGTCTTTAAGCACGCTCTACATGCATTTGTAGGTATTGATATGGAAGATAACAGGGTAATTGGCTGATTTTGTTGTTTTGATTCACAATGTATACCGCTTCCATATACAACTTTCTCACTTAATGTGGGGTTTTAAGGAAAATGCAGGACAAGACCCAGCTGAAATCTAGTTCAACAATTACTATGGTGCCTGTAAAATGCATTGTTTATTCAGTTAATTATTTTAAGTTAACAATTGCAAGTTCCTGTGTTTCACAGGTATTTTAATATGTGTGAAAATTTACAGAAAGCTGTTAATCCACCTTTGGAATGTAATTCTCTCTGTTAGTGGCTATGATTTTGCCTTTGAATTTCTTCAACTAAGCCAAATTCACATAATAGGTAGATTATTTATGTTTTTATAACTCCATGCAATTTTGTCAATGATTACTTTTCCTTTCAAATTGTTGCCACCATAAACCACCAGTCTCCCGGAACAAGTAATTTTGAATACATGTCATGTTAATCTTATTGCTGCTCTTGATAATTTCAGAAATGTCTCCCTCTTGAGTATCATTTTGATATATGCTTGTAGGTGTTTTGGAATAAAAATTCTATGAAAGTGAATTTTGTAAGTTGGATGTGTTGTTACCTGTAATTGAAAGGATTTTTTCATTTGATTTGAAACTTTGATTTCAAGGTGCTTTTGCTAAAGAAGATTTGCAGGAATTTTCCATTAATATGAGAAGACCTGTAACCCAATACATACTTGTTCAGGCTAGATTTGGGAGGCATCATTTTCCTTTTTTCCTCAGTGGATGCTTTCAATGTTTTTGTAAAGCATAAAATATTCATAGGCCTTTGTTGATGTGTGGATTTTTGAAACCAAAAGAGCAATCTAATGGTAGGATTGAATTCAAATAAAACTTCTATCAAATTTCGGATTATTTGGAAGACAACAGATGCTATTATCACTCTGATCATATGGCATTTTTGTCTAAAGAATAATAAGTTAGAACCATCTAGACAATATAAGAACTGTAGCATTAAATATTTATCAGCCACAGAAGATACATGTTCTGTGTTAACCACCAAGAGATGATCAAGGATTTGTGTTTCTTTGTTTGACACCATACTTTTTTTTGGCTTCAATCTTGTCGTAGTCTGATGGGTAGGGTAAGTATGGAGACATTCATTTTGCCAACATTACCTTAAAGGAAACCATTTTAAACTTGTTACTTGGAGCTTTTTAGGCTTTATCCTTGCAATGATACAGTTTGAAACAGTTACATAGCAAAAAAATAACACAAATAGGTTGGCACAACATTGGGAAATGCTGGCTTTCCACACTATTACAGCTATTCACTTCAAGGGATATAACATTCAAGTGGTGCTCTGGTGATTATATTTTGCCAAACATTTTTGTTACCTAGGCACTAGTCACTACATTTGGTAATGAGTGAAAGTGTATAGGGGAAGTCTTGTTATCTTTTTGAAAATTGTGGTATGAAATTCACTTAAATTTCACCCTCGGTAATAATTGAATAAAATCTTTCTGATAAGTCTCTTTCACAGGTCAAGTAGATTTATGTCACGAAACTTAAAGGGAAGTGTTTAGCTGTACATGAAGACTGACAATTTAAAGTGGCAAAACTTTATGGTTGTTGATCATTAATATTTTGCTTCATACCAGTTTCAGTGCAAGAAGGGCTATTTTTACATTGTTAAGCGTCTTGTAGAGAGGATTTTTTTTAATAACCAAGAACACTTAGCTGGGATATCAAGTCAACTTGGACAAAAATAATAATAGGGATTTCTACAGCTGGGACAATTCCTGTCCTAGTGAACTATCCTGGGTCTACTGACTGGGTACATTTGTGATTGTTTGGTATTTTTTCATGGCTTTCCAGTATTCATACATGGGAGAAGATGAACTTCCTGATGTTAGGAATTCACAATCTCCTGATGGAGGAAAAGATAAAAGGAATGGCTCCAGAACAGGAAAACCAAGGTCAGCCCGTGGTAGCAGGCAGCCAAGAGATCATGATTATTGCATCAGGTAAATTCAGATCTTTGTAACTGCTATGTCATGTTTTTATATTATTGCATGGGTGACTTGAATGTTAACTTGAACAGAAATATCCTGTTCACTGTTCTAACTTCTTAAACTCCCAAACTTCTTAAACTGCCTCCCGGTTAGCTCAATTGGTAGAGCGCCAGACTATTGTGCGGGAGGTCGTGAGTTCAAATCCGGCCAGACCAACACTCAGGGTCTTTAATCAACTGAGAAGAAAGTGCTGCCTTTGTAATAATATCTGCAAATGGTTAGACTTTCTAGTCTCGGATAGGGACGATAAATGGAGGTCTTGTCTCCTGCAGGGTTGGGGTAGGAGACGTTAATTTCCCACACACGAGATTACTGTGTGATGGATGTCCTCCCTGGGGTGGGATGGGTGGGTAAAAAAAGGGGTTAAGTGTCAATTGGAACTAAAGTTCTGTTCCTTTCTCCTGCCATTCCTGTGGCGAATGAATTAAACTAAACTAAACTAAACTAAACAGTGGAACTTCTCTGTGTAATGTTCAGTACATGATCCAGCAGTGAGGTGTTTATTGGGCATGTGAAGGAGAATCTTCTCTCCAGATACTACACTGTATGCTCCATATGAATTTTGATGACCTGAGTTATTTTTATTTCTCCTCACATGGAATTGAGGTGTAATGCATTCTCCAGTTACTTTTCTTTCTCCTCCTATGACTTCATTTGGTTATGAAAACCTGGCAGCATATATCAAAATGTTTCTTTTTGAAATTTGAGAAGTGGGCTTATTTGTATGTGGTTCATTTATACTGTATGAGACCATTCATGCCATTTTATCTATTTTAACTAAAAGTTTAATATACCTTTTCTGTGGGTTCTTGCTTTCTTTTAAGGTGGTCATTGTCCAGGGTGGAGTCTTGCATTACTACATTGTTACACGTTGTCATCGAGATTAGTTTGGAAGTTCAGTTGTACCTACACACACTTCCTTCCTTTTACAATATTCTGCCCAATATAACAGTGTTTTTTGAAAGTTCCTCTGAACATAACTTTTCCTTCTTAAACATGTGGACGTTTAACAAAGGGTGATGTCATTTTTTAGAGTTCTTGTTCCATCCACCATGGTGGGAGCCATTATTGGTAAAGAAGGAAAGAAAATAAAAGATCTTACAGATAAAACTGGAACAGAGTGAGTACGGTAGATAAGGGTATCCTTAATTTATGATTCTGTTGAGTTAATTTGATTCAGCTTTACTAGTGATATCCACATATAACTGTCTTCTTTACCATTTCAACTTTTTAGTCATAAGTGCTCACTACATTCAATAAGTACAATTGATCACAAAAGGGCAATTTACAGGTGCATTGGAATTTTATTTTCAGCATCACAGTGCACAAGAAAGATGATAAGGGTCCTCCAGAAAAGGTAACAGATAAATGATTTCTGCTATGCATATTTGTGCAAATGTGAATAGTTCAAGATGGGCATGTTATCTGTGTACAATATTTTTGGAAACAATGATAAAAAGCACAATTTTAGAAAAGGGCACTGCTGTTGATTTTCTAGTTGCAGAAATTTTGATATCCTTTTCTTCTATCAATTGGCACTGAAATTTTTGAAATATGTCTTCTCTTGTGTTTGCCCTAGGTTGTAGAGATTGTTGGAACAGCAGAGCAGTGTACTGAAGCTAACCTTGGCATTCACAGGACTATGCGTGCAGAAACTGATCCTGCAAAAAGAGGGTAGGATATAACAAACAAGCAATTTGTTTTCCTGGTCAGTGACATTGAGCGACTTTGCTTTGTGAAAAAGAATTGATGCTCTCCTATCAAATGTCTGAATTTAATCACAGTTTTGCAAGTCAGTTTCTAGGTAATGTGAGAGCAGATCAGTTACTCTTTAATTGAACTGTGAGAGAGAATGGTAAACAATTGAAAAAAAGGCAATTTAGTGGTGGCAAAAGACCCTAAGATTTGCTTAGCAACAGCTTTATTTTTAACAACAACAAACATATGAAACATATGAGTGAACTGCGGTTATGAGACGTATATAAGAACGATCCTTCGCAGTAAAGCACTATTTGAGCAATAGTGGAAATCAGACCTGAAAAAAAAAAAAAAATTTCAGGCCTGTACGGGATTCGAACCACTGACCTCTGCGATACTAGTGCAGCGCTCTACCAATTGAGCTAACAAGCCAACTGGGAGCAGGCCATCAAATTAATTCGATATAAACCCGTAGATGATAAATCGAACAACAACAAACATATGAAACATATGAGTGAACTGCGGTTATGAGACGTATATAAGAACGATCCTTCGCAGTAAAGCACTATTTGAGCAATAGTGGAAATCAATTTGAGCAATAGTGGAAATCAATAGTGGAATTAATTTGATGGCCTGCTCCCAGTTGGCTTGTTAGCTCAATTGGTAGAGCGCTGCACTAGTATCGCAGAGGTCAGTGGTTCGAATCCCGTACAGGTCTGAAAAATTTTTTTCAGGTCTGATTTCCACTATTGCTCAAATAGTGCTTTACTGCGAAGGATCGTTCTTATATACGTCTCATAACCGCAGTTCACTCATATGTTTCATATGTTTGTTGTTGTTCGATTTATCATCTACGGGTTTATATCGAATTAATTTGATGGCCTGCTCCCAGTTGGCTTGTTAGCTCAATTGGTAGAGCGCTGCACTAGTATCGCAGAGGTCAGTGGTTCGAATCCCGTACAGGCCTGAAATTTTTTTCAGGTCTGATTTCCACTATTGCTCAAATAGTGCTTTACTGCGAAGGATCGTTCTTATATAGCTTTATTTTTGTTATAATTTTCATTAGACATCATGTATATTTTTGCTCCTTTATTAATTTCTGATGCTGTTTTACTTTGTTGTTCCAGCCAAGTTATTGAGATGCGTATATTGGTTCATAGTAGTATTGCTGGAAGAGTGATAGGTAAGGTGTGTCTAAGATAACTTACTGTTTAACAGAGATAACAGTCAATGCACAAGTTTTATCATACAGACAGACATGTTTGGCACTCCGAAGCAGTACCTAATGCACAGAGTTAATGACAAATTTAATGTGCATGTGTTAACTGCCCCCCCCCCCCCGGTTAGCTCAATTGGTTAGAGCGCCAGATTGTTGTTGTGTGGGAGGTCAAGGGTTCGAGCCCCGGCTGGACCAATACTCATGGTCTTAAAATAACTGAGGAGAATTTGATACCTTTCTATAATATCAAGAAATGGATAGATATTCTAGTCTTCTTGGATAAGGACAAATAAACCGTAGGCCCTGTCTCCTGCAGGGTTAGGGGTAGGAGACGTTAATTTCCCATGCATGAGATGACTGTGTGGTGGATGTCCTCCCCTGGGGTGGGATGGGTGGGTTTACTGGGCTCGCAGTAATTGGCACAAGCTGTTGCGGTGTCCCTGCCTGTCGGCGAATCTAATAAATTAAATTAAAATTAAATTTTCTGTAGTGATGTCTCTTTTTAACTTTCAGTATCAATTTTTGGCAGGTAGAGGTCATTGCCACCTTAAACATATTACTGAAGATGTAGAGGTTACTTCTGTTCGAGCAAAAAGGTAAATTTTCTAATACTGGCAAATTGAACCTGAGATTTCTCTTTGGTGCTCTTGCAACCAGTTTGTGTAGTGTACTAGGGAATATGACGTAAATGTTGTAGTTTCTATAGATTGATGTGCGAAACCTTTAATCATAGCAGAATTTTTGCATGAAACCTAAAAAACTCCCGGCCATTAAGGTGTATTCGAGAATGCTGTTTACAGCCAGATAATTTTCCCTTCTCCCTCATCCACTGAACACCACAGAGAGATGGCAAGGGCTAGGAAAAACTACTGCAATATTTTGTGCAAGAAAACTGACTGTTGCATTAAAAGCCCTACACCTTGATATATTTTCCAAGACTAAAGCTTCATGTTAATGTGTGAATACTATTAAAAGACACTTGGCATTAAAGGAACTGGTTTTGTTTTTTATACCTGCAGGGGAGACATCAACCCATTAAACCAAATGGATAGAGTAATAACAATACAGTTTCAATTGCCAGCAGAACAGTTAGCTATATCTGAGGATACTATGCTTAGCCCAGAAGAAGAGGAAGCACTTTCAAAATGTAGTCAAGCTGAACACTTAGTCAGTGTCAAAGCATACAGTTGTCTCAGAGAGATCATGTCACAGGTTTGTACTTTAATCGAACAGTAATGTCCAAACACTTAACTTTTTGTTGTAAATTTACGTGGGTCTATTTGCAACTTGAAGCAAGTGTTTGACTTGCTTAGCCGCTATTACTGCTATAAGTTCTGATGAGACTGATTTACATGTAGTTTGTGCATCACACAATACTTACAGGAACTCACTGAATCCCTAGGTAAGTATGAGGTTCTAGTTGGAAAACACACATTCGGTTTAAAAATCCTTTTTTTGAAGGGGGAACATCAGAAGAGTTGACTTGAAAACCCTACCCTTCCCCCCTCCCCCCCCCCAAAAAAAAATTGAAAGCAATATCGTGGAGGTAAGACTCAAGGTAAGATCTATGTTGAGTGGCACCTATTATTCTTCTTCAAAGCACAGTTTTTAAGAAAAACCAAGCCCTTGTGGGTTAATTAATCCTTGGTATTAAAGTTGAGCTGTTTATCTGAATGATGCAGGCTTTCATGTGCATGTATGTAGGTATGACATATTATGATTCCTTTTTAATCTCTAGCAACAACAGCGCCCAAATGTACAGCAACAGTTTATGCCTCCCCATGCACAGGGTCCTTGGCCTCAAATGGGAGCACCCTCTTATAATAATCCACAACCTGTGAGTGTGCTTACTCTAACTTATTATTAGATGATTATTTTTCAGCTGTTCCTAGTAGTTATTTGATAGTCAATGAAAGTAAAGTAAATCATCTTATTATAAATATTTATTTTTCTTGCAGACTCATCCTTTTCCTTCATGGTTCCAAGGAACATTTGGAAATGTCTTTCAGGGTTATATGAATGTGGCTCAGGTAAATTTTTTTTATCATGTCCCTGCAAAGTAGCCATTTGCTTTTTCTAATTTTGTTTGACTTCTGTCTGCTTGTTGCATTCTCCTCAAGGGAGTTGGGGTGACCCTCCTTCATTAAGTAGTGATTCATTTTGAAAATTGTGTTAATGGGTACAGTGTACCCCTCAGGCAGAAATCAGTGGGTCACAACTCAAATGCATGGGTCAAAATAGTAGCCAAGCCAATTGATGATCTTGTAAATTCACGTGGCGTTGCAATGTGCTATTTTGAGAATTTCGGTTCCTTGATGCTTTATTCATTGAGTTCATTTTGTCACTGTCGGTGCATACCGTGCAGTACATGCATTCGTCATCCACTTTTTCAAGTCGAAGCCACAAATTAATTGACAACCATCTCGACTGAAAATGTCGCTGAATTTTTCTCTCTCTCTCTGATTTTAAACGTGCGACTCGGACTGGGGGCCTTCGGCACCGGCTTCACTTTGACCAAGACTTTGATCATTCTTATCATTTTTATCACTGTTGTTGTTCACGTCCTTGTTTACATTAAAAAAAGTATTCAGTCTACCTTGATTAGGTAGAAGTTTCATTACTTTTTTTGGAGGCATAACTCATCCGTTTACATACGAATAACGATGCTCGCTTTCGTTTTGTTTGCGATTCGAGGAAGGGACAATTTCATTGGTTGTCTATTTCTATTTCAGCCAATCAAAGTTTTTTATTTCCCCTTAGTTGCTGGCCACTATCTTTGGTACCCCTCTAAACATTAGGGACCTTAAGCAAACCACAATGCCAACGGCAATGAGGACATGGAAAAACAAAAGATCTAATTGGCAGAACAATAGCCCAGCACGTGCATTTTAAAACCTAGTACATTTCATAGCCGTCCTGCAAAACAACAACGTGAAATCACCAAAATTTGCATCGGTCCGAACCGAAACTGCGACGGCAAATTATTTCAATTTCCATTTGGAACTCAATGCTACTTTTACAGGTTATTTTGAGGTTGAGTTGTGGTGCCGTATGAGATGGTAAACACTAGCGACTAAATACAGGAATGGCTCCGACCTGTACTTGGATGATAAAAATAGTAAAAGTTAATAGGTTACTTCTTAACTCCTTGCACGTGAGTATTGTTTAAGTGTGTGTTTCCAAGCGGAACAGTGAAATAACAATGTGAGCGAAAACATTGATGTGTCAAACAAGAAATGGTTACTTACATAATGAGGGGAGGGCCTTTCTTGTTCTGCGAGGTCGTTCAACGGTGATCCGGCGATGACTTATTTATCCGCTGACAAATCCCTCTGACTAAACTCATTTGGTCAGTCAAGGTTCATTTCAGGCGAACGATCAGAGACTGGATCCATTCCTGTATTTAGTCGCGCCAATTGGAGCGACTAAATACAGGAATGGCTCCAACCTGTAATTGGATAATAAAAATAGTAAAAGTTAATAAGTTATATCTTAACTTCTTGCACATGAGTATTTCCTTTTTCAGGTATAGTAGAGTTGTTAAAAATTACCAAGCGAAATTAAAGTAATCCGCAACTTTCTTCCTTTCGGTGTTGTGCAACAATAGACGAGGAGCCCGGTAAATGGATTTGTCTTTCATGTGAACAATTTTCCCAGAAAGTCAATGTGGAAAGAGTACCATATAGCCCCATACATTAATTATGCATTCCACTTTTTTGTCGTTCACGACAAAACTTTAAAACAAAGTCTACTGGTCTGAATGCATAATTAATGTATGGGGTGATATGGTACTCTTGCCATTCAATGTTCCATGAAGAAAACTCCCTCGTTTGCGGCTAAGCCACATTTCTCCAGCAGAGCATACTGTAAATTAAAAATATCAGTCGGAGCATCACGTAACATTGCGTGATTTTCGAAATGTGACATGCAGTTGCTGCATTAAACTTTAGACATCACATGGCCTTGTATTAATTTATGAGGGCTCCATTCACAAGCAGTGTAATGTTCAACTTAAGAAGAACTTAATAAAAAGCTCTTCCGATTTTATTTCAGTTTAAAATTTATTTCGCCAAAAACAAAAAAAAAGAAAATTAATGAATGCATGAGTAGGAGCCATTCCTACCAGCAGTGAAATACAGGAATGGCTCCAGTCTCTAGTCGTCCACCTGAACTGAGTCTGCACTGACTAAATGAGTTTAATTTAGTCAGCGGAACAAGTCAGCAGATGACTTAGTCCTCTCTGGAATATCGCTTAACTAGAAAGGTCTCTCCTTCGTTATGTAAGTAACCATCTCTTGTTTGACACATCGGAGTTTGCAGTTGCATTGATATTTCCCTGTTCTGCTTGGAGACACACGGTTAAACAATACTTGCGTGCAAGGAGTTAAGATGTAACTTATTAGCTTTTACAAACTTTTACTATTTTTATCATCCAATTACAGGTCGGAGCCATTCCTGTATTGAGTTGCTAGTATGGTAAACACCTGCAGCCATTTTCGAAATTCTAATTTAAAGTAGAAATTCATTTTTTAATCGACATTTTCCTTGGCGTTGCTGTCTTGACTGCTTAAGTCCCCTGTTATTGCGAGAGAGGAAATAGACAACAGAATTCGCAATAAACAAAGAAACTGGAAACTGAGATTTTTTATTATGAGTACTCGGGATGCACTCAACAGAAACCAATGGGTATTTAATGAAGGTAATGCATAAAATATGCAAAATGCAGGGCAAAATGAATCACTGATTAAGTGTTGAAATTCAGATTTGTCTTAAGTAATTTGTTCTTCTGTGTAACAATGTTGTAGATGGGAGTCAAAGTTCACCTGTCATTTCCATCCAAGTTTGCTGGCTCATTGATTGGTAAAAAGGCTTCAAATCTTCACCATATAAAGAATTTCAGTGGAGCTCATAAAGTGCATGTGTTTCCCAAAGATCGTGATGCACCTGAGAGATATGTGGAGATCATAGGCACTCCTTTGCAGCAGTACCTAGTAAGCTATTTCATTTAAAGATAATTCAGGGGAGCTAAAATAAGTTGGTTGCTTACTATTTATTTTGGAATAGCCATATTAAAGGCCAGAATGTATGGAGATATTTATAAAACAAAGCATGTGATTGAATCTGGAATAGACATTGCTATCAGGACTTAGTGAACTGGGTCGAAATGTGTTTGTCCATTTCAATAATTATTGCAAGAGGTAATGCTAGTACCGGTCTTTCTTGTGTTCACTTTTTTTTAATTATGTTTCCTTTACTTGACAATTTCAGGCTCAACATTGTGTTTATTGTAAGCTTGCAGAGGAAGGCTACAAAACAAATTCAGGGGAAAATTTTGGTGAACTAAAATTGAAAATAGAAATTTTCATACCTCTTAAACCAGGCAGTAAGGATCAGCCCAATGTAATAGGCAGATTTATTGGTAGAGATGGCCAAAACGTAAGTTGGAAGAACTAATTCCTTAAACTTGTTGATATTTTGAAACCTTTTTTCTTGGTTTTTTTTTTTCACCTTAATGATCCAAAGCACCTAAAAATAGTTATGTCATCTGCTGTGTTAAGTTTTTATCAATGTTTGCAAACAAAAAATGATTCAAAAGTGTGTTGTCCACTCCACATGTTACTCTCATGATTCCCCTCAGGCCCAACTGTGATGTCTAGTCCAGTTTAACTTCACGCCCCCAATTCATTTTGGATAAGGCCAAGTCTTTTTTAAAGTCATACATGTTTAGCCTTGTAGAGAAGTTTTCTTAGCTCTAAAAGGGTCATTACTAAGTGGGTATTTTTATTTACATTCATAACATCAATTTCTTAAAATCTGTTTATTCTGGGTTAGGTTAAAGAACTGCAAAGACAAACAGGAGTACGCATAAAAGTTGTTTCAACCAGTGAAGATTCTGATAGTAATGAGGCAGTTATAGTTATTGAAGAAAGCTTTGCCAGTGGCCAGGTTAGTTGACAAGTCACCAATTTATGAGTGATTGCAGTGACCAACCCGAGCTGTGCAAGTATTTTGTTAAGTACTGAGGAAATTGGCACTGGCACCAACTTTTATTTCCCCAATGTTTTGTTTCTTATGACCAATAACTTAACATAGGTTCAATCATCCTTGGGTGTTGATTTAATATGTTTGCTAGTGCTTCTCTAATGGTGCAATATTTGACGAGGATTGTTTCTTATAGCGTGCCCAGATGCAAATTCTTGATGCCATAGTTCGATGTCAATCTCCCCCACCAAGGAGGCAGCAGGTGCCTTACAGCTGAAAATGACTCCAGGCTAGGAAATGTGCAGATGCGTTATATCTTTGTTATTTTGACTCTCCTGCATCATACTGTCTCCCAGCATCTTGTATAATTATGTCATACTAAAAGTTCTATTGTGGTCTGTGTTGGTCAGTGAAGCTTACCAGGTGTATTATTGGTATAAGCTGCTGGTCACCAGTGAGGCACACCTTACTTCCAGAAGTATTGGATCTGACTAAATCAATCTGAAAACCTTTGTAGTATTCAGTGCAATACCATGTAATCTTGTAGGCATGTGCACCATTCATTGTGATGTGTGAAAAGGCTTCTTCTCAGACTTTTCAGCAAGTATTTCAGGCAGGCAGGCCTCTTTGATGTGAGATTAGGAATTTCTGCCAGAGTTAATTTTAGGCCACTGAGCACCACAATCTAGATTAAATTCCCATGCATGTCTGTGCCTGGAACTGACTCCTCCAATAGTATTTTATCATTTAAGTTGCTCAAGCCCTTTTGGTTCTTTCCTCTTTTCTTTTCTTTTTTTTTTTTTTTTTTTTTTTTTTTTTTTTGCACTAAGTAGCTTTAAGTAGATTGCGTATGAAGATTGTAATTTTTAAGGAATATTTTAGGCATGCTTGCTGTTGCCTTTCCACCCTGAAAGGGGAATGTGATTGGTTTTTTCTTCTTATGGGATAAGTGACGGCTTCTGGTTTATCCGCCTTTGCAATTAATTTCTTCGTGGGTTTTCGTCCCAGTCGCTTCATAATTGGTTTAATAATTCATTGCTCGCAGAACAGCATCAATCCTAACACGCTGTTTATTTCAGTCTTAGTTGGAGATAGACAAATGCTTTTGTTTTCATACGTGGATTTAATTCTTAGCTTCGAGATCCTTCAGTTCTCCATACCGCTGAACCGTGAACAGTCAGTTGAAATACATGTCTTGCTATTGGCCTTTAGCTAGCTGCTCAAAACTCAGAAGAGTTCGTCGAAAGACTTGATAGTGTTTGGGTGGGGTTAGAATTGAATGATTGTAATTTTAACTACTGTGTAGTTTAAGTGACGGTGACCCAAAGCTGGCTGAGGGACTCAATACGTGGTAGCATTGATACTACTCTCCTACTGTACACTATTTTCTTGGTACTTATCTGGAATTATTATTGATGGACCGTATACGCCCATATTTTTCTCCAGATTAAATTATTTTGAACTGGCATGTTGTGCTGTTTGGTTTGTTGTAGATTAGTCTTTGTTCTCGTGGTTCTTTTGGTCCATGTATGGGTCACTCGGTTTATATCGTTTTTTATCACCTCAAATGTCCGTTGAACTTCATGTGTTTCATAAGGCATCGATGCTAACGTAACAAAGTTTCTCTGTAAAATAGTAAATTTCCTTTTTACGAAAATGGAGTGAAAGTTCGCGAGACAATCTTGGGTAAAAAAAAAAAAGTCAACTGATGGTGACCCTCCACCGATGAAAGCAAAATTCCCAAACTTAATTTTTTTTTTTCGAGGAAGTAATTTTTTTGATTTTATTCTGTTAAGGAATGTAGATCTAAATGTCGAACGATCGAAGAAGAGTAAAAAACCATGTAGCAATAGGTACTGTGTGATTTTTTTTATCAGATTAAACTTATTCAAATAGTTTTCCTGACTTGTCGGGCAGGATAAGAATCGCTTGTCCAGCAGACCTTACAACTCCACTTCTTTGCATTTCTTACAGTGTGATGTTCTCAGTACTTATTTTAATTCTGATGTTTCCATCGGTCACATTTTTTTAAATATCTGCTCTTCTGCGATAAGATGGATATCTAGACAGGAAATTGCTCATTATTTTTGGTGTCCTGAGGGTGGAAAGGGTCGCATGTTCTAAAAACAACAGTGTTCATGAGTGACGTCTGCAATTGAAGAGGACGAGAGGTATACAGCTCCTAACGTTATTAAAAGGTTTACTTCGCTTAATTTGTTTACAGATACAGTGACTCAGTCACATCTGCTAAGATGAGGCAAAACTCTTTTGCAAGTGCACTTGCCTTTGGAAATCCCTCCCTTGGGAAACGCAGTTAATTCTGTTAAACCCAACACTTAGGGAAGTTTTTTTCTTTTTTAGCCAAACCCCAGCAAATGAGATAAAAATCACACATATCGCAGATAGCACTTTCTCTTTGTTGAACTTCAGCGATTCTCTTGAGGAGGAATACGGCTTTTAAGCCATCATGTGACCGGCTGAATGAAAAGAAACAAAAATTATATTCACAGGCACAAAAGTATGCGGAATAGGTCGAAAACATAGCGGGTACCCAAGCCATACTTCTAGGTAAAGATTCACAAAACTGTATTTAGTCCCCAAGGATGTTTTTAAAGTAAACAAATATTCCAGCATGATTCTTTCTCGTCAGCCGCGTGACTTCTTTCCTCTTGTAGATGTTTCGTGACTTCGAACTCTCCATGATAATTCTTTCTTTAGCCCTCGGGTGATGTTAATGTAAGCGAGTTCTTATAAATTCATAACTTGGATAACTTGGATATATCAACAAAGTTGAAGTGGTGAATTGGCCACCGTAACCATTACAAAAGCTGACGTTTCGAGCGTTAGCCCTTAGTCGGAGCGAATGCTTAGAAATTCAGCTCGTCTGCAGCAGCCAATCAAAGGCAGCCAAGACACACAACACTCAAAGCGTCATTTATCAGTTTCACGTGTCTAACACGATTGCATCAGAATCTTCTGCCATCTATATTCCTTCATAGGGAGCACTATCCTGTCTGGAAGACGTCATTTGGTAAGAAATAATGTTACATTTCATATCTAACCCAGCTCTATTTCATTTAAGGTAAATTTACCCGTTCATTTCTCTCTTTGGGAACCATTCTCCATAGCACGTCCATTCCTATCCCCTAGAATCGTTTATGGGAAATTTGCCACGTGTTAAGAAATCGGTTGTTAAGGAGGCTTGCGACTTATATCACACCAGATTAAAATGAAAGGTTATGATGAAGCCTTAGGCTGCTAGGAACTACTGAAATATACCTTGGACGAAAATCCCTTCTTGCACGCTCGACGATTGATCAGATCGGAAATGTTTTTTTTTTTTTTTTCAAATCAACGACGATAAGAGCGACTTACCGAATCAAAGTTTACTTCTGCCACTTAAGATGAATAGTGTGTTTATGTTTGACTGTGAACTTATATCAATTTGAGAAATATAATGGTGACACGAACTAGTTCACTTTTCACATATATATTTGGTTACAGACCGAATTGGACCTCTCTCTTCCATGTGAGCACATATGACGCATTTGTCATGTGAGTGCTCAAACTGATTATCTATTACATGCGGAAATTTTGTTGTAGTTATGATCATTTCCTTGGTTTTCAGTTCTATGAATAAAACGTAGGAATTCACCCTACGAAATGTTGCTCTGTAACTATGTAGTAGAATATCACGGGATCAGTTTAGAATTATGGGAAATAATTCAATCTTACCTTTAGATTAAGGGGCCAGATTCCACTTGCGTTTGACTAAATATTGTATTTTCTCCCTTTCCCTCTCCCACCCACCCCCCTAAGTTTTCTTATAAAAAATCAATTTCTTAGTTTTCAATGGGACATGAGTAATAATCATTTGTTGGAGTGTCCAACACAAGCATGTTATTAGACGAGTTATTTTTTTGGCATACCAGTTTAAGAGCCACTGACCTTAAATATCAAGAATTTAATTAATGTAATTTGTTTTATTTTCTCTAAAGGACCCTTTTAATGAACCTTTTTCAAAAATTTTTTTCTAAAAGTTCTATTGTGTTTTTTTTCCTCCGAAAAATAAAAAAGTTCAAAATATGCGTAAATGGCTGTTGTCTCTCCCCCTTGTAACTTTGGCAACTGTACGCTACAACATGATGCCATCCTGCTTTTAGATTTTGTGTGCTAGCAGATCGTTCTTTCATCTCTTGGAAACTATTGATTTCTTGTTATGTTCAGGGCTTGACACAACGGTAGCCCACTAGCCACAGACTAGTAGAAATTCAGTTTTGACCAGTGGTTTTCAATTTCCACTCACCAGTTTGGCTAGTAAACAGACTTAAATTGTCGTAACATCTAAAAACATTTAAGATGTCACTAGCCACTTGGCTAGTAAGTTGAAAAGTTAGTGTCGAGCCCTGATGTTGTTACGTTTAATAAAGGCTGAAAGAAACTGTTTGGGGCTTCGTCGGTGGGAGTAATGAAATAATTTGGATATATCAACAAAGTTGAAGTGGTAAATTGGCCACCGTAACGATTACAAAAGCTGACGTTTCGAGCGTTAGCCCGTCGTCGGAACGAATAGAGGAATTGTGGGTTGTGTGTGCTTTTAAGGGCAGAGATTGGAGCTACGTTATTGGTAGGAACATGGCAACGAGAAAAACAAGAATAAATTAATGGAATGAAAAGCGTTCGTTGATCCCTGTGAGATTTAGACGGCGGGTTTGAAAGATGAATCCCACAGGGATCAACGAATGCTTTTCATTCCACTAATTTATTCTTGTTTTTCTCGTTGCCATGTTCCCACCAATAACGTAGCTCCATTCTCTGCCTTTAAAAGCACACACAACCCACAATTCCTCTATTCGCTCCGACGAAGGGCTAACGCTCGAAACGTCAGCTTTTGTAATCGTTACAGTGGCCAATTTACCACTTCAACTTTGTTGATATATCCAAATTATTTGTTACGTTTAAGTCTGAATAGTAACCAGTGAAATGAAAATACTTTGGCATCTCTTTCACAGTGGTAAAATAAGGTTTAACTCCAGTGGCCTATGAACAGGTCTGCCATTGATACTTAAAAATTATAATATACATCATAAAGCTTTATTCTTGTATTTTAATTCCACCAATTCTCTATCTTGGCTTGCTATAACAGGGGTTTCATTAATGTTTGCAGCAGGATGGCAACTGGTTTTCCCAGGAGGGCAAAACTTTTTTAATTGAACTTCTTTACAAGATAAACTTTCCTCCAGATGGTCAAACTAGATGGGCAAAACCGTCCTCACAAACGGTCAATTTGCCCACTGCCCAGTCCTTAATGAAACCCTTGCTATAAGCTGCACATCCATGTTTAAAAGAGTTAGGGCTATTTTTCAAAAATGCATTGCGAACCTCCAAACAGCTGTCACAACCTGTTTAAAGGCCTTTAAAAAGGTCTTGTATGATATACTTACAAACCAAAATATATATCATCTTGAAGTTTTATCCTTGTAGTTTAATTCTTCAAAGTTTCTTTTTTGGCCTGCCATAGACAGCGTGTCCAGCTTTCAAAGAGTTCGGGCTAAAAACTGAGAAAAGATGTAATGCAATCTGTTGAATGGCTGTTGCACAAGAGGTCAAGGCCAAACTTTCAGCTAGGCCAGAGATGTACCAAATACAGGACCTCTTGTGTGACAGCCGTTCAATGGATCGCATTACATTTTTTTGTCATTTCAGACACAAAGTACTTTCTATCAGTGGGTCACAATTCAGACTTGAACGTAACAACGTAACAAGAAATTAATATTTATAAGAGATGAAAGGACCATCTGATAGTACACAAAATTTAAAAGTAGGATTGCACTGCATTGTAGCATACAAAGTTGCTGAAGTTGCTTAATTTTTTATTGCTTTACGGGGGGGGGACAGTGGCCATTTAGGCATATTTTGAACTTTTTGATATAATTTTCGAAAAAGGTTCATTAAAAGGGTCCTTTAGAAAAATAAAATGAATTTTGAAATTTTGCAACTGTTGGTGGATTCTCAATATTTATGGTCAGTGGCTCTTAATAACTGCAGGGCCATGTCCCTAGCATATGCCGTTGTTCCTCCCAAACCCAAATATTCACCTTACTTTATTCACTTGGTTGCAGTAATTGAGGAAGCACAAAGCCTCATCCAGAGAAACAGCCAAATAGTGGTCTAACAATGAAGCAACAAAAATTTCATAATATCCTAGTTTCCTTTAAAAGTATACAATTTCTGTTTTATTCAGAGTTATTTTAAGATATCCCTACTGTTGAAGAGTTAGTGGTCACTCTTCATTGTTCTGTAAAACTCCATATCTTGGCATCTTGTGAGGAGCAAGCATGTATCAACCCCTTTGCACACTTAAAGTGAGCCTCGATGAATCTCTGCCTCAACACAAGGCTAATGTTTGAAATGTCATCTTTCCAAAGTTCTCTGCAAAAGTCAGTGATTGAAAGATCTGTATTGACAACTTGACTTTGAAGCGTGATCTTCAGAGAATTTTGGATGTAGTAAAGTGGCTTGTTGACTAATACCCCATTCGCACCAGAAAACTTGTTTAGTTAAACCAGGGTTAACTAAATAAAAATCAGAAGCAGAGAACTGAAAAACTAAATTTTCCACGAGATTCAAGAAATTGCTAAATTGTATTTTCAAAGTGCCACATTTGAAGTCAACCAAATATCGATTTGAGCAGCTTCTATGAAGCTGTTGTGTTAAACCATGTTTAACAAAACAGCTTTAAAGCATGTTTAGGCTTTGGTGTGAATGGGGTATAAGGCAGGGGTCGCACTGTGGCCTTATTTTTTCTATCTCGCGCCATAATTTGCCCTACAAATATGTCGCGACATTAACAGCACGGGAGTCATGGAGTTCGCACGTAGTGACGTAAATGATATTTGAAACCGGACTGTTAACTTTAATATTTCACGTATGAAAACAAGCCATCCCCATACTGAGAATAATCAGGTGGATAGTGCAAATTTGTAAATTGGTATGGGTTGAAATTCACCATAGGGACCAGATAAAACATTAGAAGTAGAGAAAACCGGTGACTAAAATATTGAACCGATAGCTGTAGCTAGCTGTGCACACGTGCTGTCTTTGCGGAATTGCGAAATTTAACCAGAGCTGGTTTATTCATATAATCTCTCTTTATTACTTTATCAATTCTGAATATTTCTTGTTTAGCTCGCGTGAAATATTAATCCAATTTTTGCCAGTATTTCAGATTTGATTGACGTTGCGATAGAAGAAAAACAAAAACTTTTGTTTTAGGGCCATTAGACAAGATATGACCTGCTTTGAGAAAGGACACTGGCTTTTTTGATCTTTAGGTCCTTTGGACATAGTTATGTCTGGTTGGGACAAAAGGGTCACACTTGTTGCACTATGTCCATTGTAAACACCAAAAGCGTTAGTGCGACCCCTGCCTAATTATGACACATGTAACCAATAGAAAATGTACTTCTTGTCATTAGACTTCCTGAAAACACATATATTAATTTCAGGTTGGGACTTACCACTGAGCAGAATGTGTGGGATCTGGGCTATATTTGGGATCCCAGAATACTCAAAGTATGCCAGTCTTGCCATGAAAATCTGCCAAAGAGGACCTGATGTGTTCCGTATGGAGACCATTCCCCATTTCAAGAACTGCTGTGTGGCATTCCACCGCTTGGCTATTGTTGATGATCTTTATGGCATGCAACCAATGAGGATCAAAGCTCTGCCACACCTTTACCTAATTTACAATGGAGAGATTTACAATCACAAAGAAGTTGGAGAGAAGTACGACTTTAACTTTTTCACCAGATGTGATGGAGAAGTCATTCTACATCTGTATGACAAGTTTGGAGTAGAGGGAATGGCCCAAAGGCTGGATGGTGTTTTTGCTTTTTGTGTTATTGATACAAAGAAAAAACAAGTTCACATTGGAAGAGATACTTTTGGTATCCGTCCACTGTTTACCTTGTCTGCACCTGGAAAGAAAACAGGAATTTTGGCTTTAAGCTCTGAGGCAAAAGGCCTTGTTCCTCTTATAAAAAACTTTGAAAAAAATGGCGATAAGGTTGTGGTAAAGCCATTCCCTCCTGGTCACTATGCATCCTACAGCTTGTCACCTGAAGAAGGGAAAACTACATTTATTGCACAAAAGGCATACACAAATGTTGGTAAGCCCCCCCTCTTTGAAACCAATGTCAAGTCTGACTCCAGTGATGTAATGGAAAATATCAGAAAAGTGTTCAATGAAGCAGTGCGTAAGCGTCTCATGGCAGACCGTAGAATTGGTTGTTTGCTCTCTGGTGGCCTGGACTCCAGTTTAGTGGCATCTTATCTAACCAAGCTTGCAAAGGAAAGTGGGATTGACTACCCAATCCAGACTTTCTCAATAGGAATGGAAGGAAGTACAGATGTTGCTGCAGCTCGCAAAGTGGCAAAACACATTGGTTAGTTCAGATCCTTTTTTCCTTATTGAACTCAGATACATGATAATGGTTGTGCGGTGTTGAAATATTTTCAGAATGTCCCGTGGTGTTGTGATATTGACAAAGTCCAATTAATATATTCTTGCAAAGTTATGCTAGCAGGCAAAAGTTAATTAACTGCTTCACAATTTAGGACTGCATTCACTCTCTGTATGAAGGATTATGTGAAGAATTTAAAAAAATATATTTCATTACATGACAAAGAAAATGCAGTAGAATCTGTTAATATGGCAAACAATTTAATACTATTATTTTGTTGTTGTGACTACCCCCGACGAAGGGCTAACGCTCAAAACGTCAGCTTTTGTAATCGTTACGGTGGCCAAATTATTATTTCAACTTTGTTGATATATCCAAATTATTACCTTTTAAAAGGGCATGTATTTCCCGAAATGTAACAAACTTGTTAATTTAACTTTTTATTACATTACATTCAACTTTTTAGAGCTTGATAGGGGTCACACTTTTAGGTTTAATGAGGAGTTTTCTCTGTGTGAGTTAAGGTTCAAAAAACTTCATAGCCTTAAAAATAGTTGGGAAGGATTTTGGTGATGTTTGAAAGTAATTGCTTGGCATTGAATTTATTCCTTTAGGGAGTGAACACCATGAGGTTATCTTTACTGCAGAGGAGGGACTCAAAGCTTTGCGCGAGGTGATCTATGCCTTGGAAACATGGGACATAACAACAATCCGAGCATCAGTTGGAATGTACCTTGTTAGTAAGTACATCAGCAAAGAAACTGACACTGTAGTAATTTACTCTGGCGAGGGTTCTGATGAGCTGTGTCAAGGTTACATCTATTTCCACAAGGCACCAACCCCAGAGGAGGCAGATGCGGAATCTCGAAGACTGCTGGAAGATCTTTACTTGTATGATGTTTTGCGTGGTGACCGCTCTACAGCTGCACATGGTCTGGAAATCCGTGTTCCCTTCTTAGATGTTCATTTCACGTCTTATTTCTTGTCTCTTCCTCCTGAGATGCGACAGCCTAAAGATGGCATTGAGAAGTGGCTTCTGCGGGCATCTTTTGATGAAACAGATGCATTGCCCAAGGAGATTCTCTGGCGTGCTAAAGAAGCATTCTCTGATGGAGTGTCTTCTACCAAGCCTGGACAGGCATGGTATCAGATTTTACAGAATCACATCAATAACCAGGTCCCCGATGAAGCACTTGTGGCAGCAGCTGAAGTGTACCCTGACAACACTCCCAGAACCAAGGAAGGCTTCTATTACCGTCAGATCTTCGAAGAGTTTTACCCAGGCCAGGGCCATTTCATTCCGTATTTGTGGATGCCAAAGTGGACTAATGCCACAGATCCTTCAGCAAGAACCTTGGAACATTTCAAAGAATAGAGTGGCATGAAGTGAGATGCATTCCGTATTAAACTATAATCAGTTAAAAAAATGTCAAGGACAGCATCACTTTTGGAAACTTAACAACAAAAAGAAAAATTGTAATATTATTGAAAAGTCCTAGTTAGGTTGGCTTTTCTATTATACTTTTCTTAATTATTAAAATTGGATCAACTCCAGATAAGATTTTACTATTTTACAACTAACCAGTGATTTAGGAATTATTTGACCCTGTTTGTAGGAATTCTTGTCAGGGTAATTAATGTTCCCTTAACCACTTTTTGCATCATTTATGAGATTTAGGTCTCAAACCCAGTCTATACTTTTGCAAAACTTCCACTGTTTTTCATCAGGGTGGGGTGGGGGGGGGGGTCAGCAAGAGGGAGGTTCCGAGGTACCTATAACCCTTCACCTTTTTTTTTTAATCTAATGACATAGAAACTCAGGCAGTTTCTATCCCAAGAATATCCATGGCATGAATCCCTCTCTGCTGATTTCACAAAATTACACTCTCTCTTCATAAGCCTTTGTTTGACGACTTTTGCTTGATTAAACCAACTTACAATTTGAAACCTGTGAGGTGTGAGAGTAGATTGGAGGGACTTGAGACAGGCATGATAACTAAGTGATTAGTAGGCTGGACACTGAGTCAAAAAGTCTGTATTCAAACCCTTGGCTGGGTCATGGTGTTATGATCCTAAGCAAGACACTCCTCTCACAGTGCCTCTCTCTCCACCAAGGAGAATAAATGAATACTTGCAAATTACCTTGGAGACTTGACAAAGGGTAACTTTGAGTGGAGTAGCATCCCATTTTTTTTTTTGGGAGGGGGGGTGGAGTGGCAATCATTCCCCCACGACTACCTAGATGAGATGCAACCTCGTCATATGTTGTACGGCAGGTGACATTTGTTTCGTGTATGCAGCGGAAGCCATGATGCGGTGCAGTGGACTCCTTGGTGCGAGAGAAGACTGCCCTACAACAACCAGTTATTGAGAGTGTGGTGGGGGTAGCCGACATTATAATAGTGCTGATGATTTGGACTTGTTAGCACACCCATCAGTTAAAAAGGACAAGTAATTCAAACAAATCAAGACCCCAATTTTTTTATTTACTAATAGCGATTCCTATTATTTCACACCAGTTGTTTCACACGGTACATGATGGCGCCAGTGCAATTTATTTTACCAATGGATTCTGTGCTGCCCTGTTCACTAACCTACTTTTGTATGAAATTATTTCTCTGGGCATTTTACAACCTTACGTGAGTTTCTATGCCGAAATTATTCACAAAGAAAACAGGTTAAAATTCCGATAAGGATTTGAAATAAGTAATATCCGGTCGAATTAAATTTTCACATAATGGGAGTTCCGCAAGAAAGTTTCTCCAGAATAATAGAAAGAAAATAGAAGAAATGAAACATTCAGTGTAGTCGGATATGGCCTTCAAATATATATTTTTCCTTCAATTGTAGTCGTGTGCATCGCTTTCAACTCATACTACTGATTCCCCCTACCCAGGCCCCCACTGGTACACCAAGGGTGTGTACCTATCATGCTTTTCACACAGAGTTCTTTCTTTCATTAATAAATAAAGATCGGAGGATCTTTATAGACCATGTTCGGTTGTTGTCATTGAGTGGTTTTGGACAGCTCTTGTTCCTCACTCTTTGACCCATCGTTCTCTGACTCAGATAGTAACTCGTACTGTTTACTTTTGTTTACTCTCCGCTCAAGAAGACTAGCTGTATACTGTGCAAGAATAAGAATACCAAGCACTACAGTACCACCTAAGGCAAATGCACGAAACGTGTTTGTAGTGCCGAATGACTCAATCAACACACCGCTGATCATAGTACCACCACCATTACCCAGTCCCCAGAATATTCCTTGAAGGATTCCTACAAACATAGAAAAAAAGAAGTTTTTAGTCACAGAATTTACTTAACCACTTTTGAGAAAACTTTCTGGCGGCTTTGCACTGAACTGCTCTGTGGGGTTCTGTCTAATTGGGTCTCGGTTGTATAGTCTGAAAAGATCAGTTGTTACCTAGGACACTGACTCGATCATCAAAAAGCTAAAATAGACATAAAAAAATGACCGGCAGAAAAAACCTTACACACCAATGACCAGGCAAGTTTGTATAGAGCGATTGTTTGTGTAGTTGCGGTTGGTTCGGTGGACGATTAATTAATAAATAAAGTTCCTAATTCATGTTCTTAACCCAGACACACTGTAAAATGAAAAGAATGAAAACCCCTATTCATTCTCTATAAACAAATAGTTTGTCTGTATCTTTCTGTAATATTAGCATTTTTTTTTCATACTCGGCTAACTTTTTGACGGCTTTTTAACTCATTACGGTGACTAATTTTTAATTTCTTTAGAAACTTACCCCCTTAACTTTTTGGCAGCCTTTGTTTAAATCAAACAGATCAAGTATTGTAACATTTTTTTTTTTTTCATTCGCCCTTTTATGGGACAAGCTATACCGAAGCTCGTAATGTTTTCCAAAACGGTTTCGGTTGACAAACTCAGTTGATCCTCGCATTGCGACTAACTTTAAAATTTCCATAAAAAAGAACACCTGGGAATCCTACTAGTTGAATCACACTGTCTGAAATATTGAACGTATATTTAATTGTCTCAGTAATTGGGGGTTTAATTGAAAAGAAAGATGTTTTGATGAGTTGGTTACCTTGTGTGGTATCCACAACACCCAGCTTTGTTCCAACTTCGCTCATGTAATGGACGCAATTGGACCAAACTAAACCATAAGTTCCTCCATCCAGCAGTTCTAGCGCTACAGCCATCCAAGGATTCTCAAGAATAGAGTAACAAATAAAGCAGATGATGTAAGCTAATAGACAGAATACCATTGTGTTCACATTGCCAAGGGCTTGCAGAGTTGTAGCACTCACGCCAAACATGATTAAAGCGGCTATTTCTCTTGTAGCCCCTGCAGCCCCCATGATAGAACTAGAGCCCCCTAGATCATCAATATACCAGTTAACAAAATGAACCAGTATTCCGTAACAGAAACCTGTGTACAAGGTCGCTATAAGGAATGAAGTGTGGCGAAGGCTTAGAAGGATTGGCGCAACTTTTCCGATATCTTCAAATTTTTTTTCTTCGTTGTAGGTAAAGCGAAACCACAACGCGTTTACGAATGCAGCTGCAACAAACCCGATGAAAATGAAGAAAGCAACTATATAGTTGTTCTGTTGCCATTGGCAAACTTTGAATGTAGAATAATTGATAATAAGTCCGACCATAGCTGCCGCCAGGGCCCAGCCCAGTGAGCCCCATAGCCTGATCCGTCCATAGTACTCTCTGTCGTTTCCGAGTCTCTTGAGAAGAGAGGCATCTGACAAAGCAAACGTCGGAGACTCAAAAAATTCTCCAATGATTATAATCAACGTAAACATGACAAACATGAAGTCAATTTCGTACGTGTCAATTTGTGTGATGAATTCCACTGGGGCGTTTAATTCCTCATTGTAAACTTTGACCATATGGACAAATTTCAGTTGGAACCTTTTACCGATTTGGTTTTCTCCAAGTATGGAGGGTACATTTGTATTTTTGTCCATATCGTGAACAAGATCATGCTTTGACGTATTCCTACTATTTCTTTTCTCTATCACTGTAATGGCTGTCTGTTTAGCTCTATGTTTCGTACGGTGCCGGGAAGCATTTTCCTTATTGGGTTTCCTCTGTTTAAGAGGCACATTCTTTAGTAATACTTCTTGGGGAAGTTCGTCAGTTTCATGCTTGATTGCTTGTGCACTTGCTTGCGTATCGACCACAGTAATTCTATTTTTCTCCACCATAATTGGATGATGCAGTGGTATAACCACCCATTTTGGTTCCTCGGCTGCCTCTGTGGTCCAAAGATCGTAAGCATACACATAACTCGCATTTGATGTTTTGTTCTGGTATAACTCAATGCATTGTTGATTGTGTGGTCGCACAGCAAGCAGAAGAAAAGCTTTCACGATCCACATAATGACACTTCCCAAGAATATGACTTTTCCCGCGTGATATCTGTCAGCTATGACTCCCCAGAATGGCGCTCCAATGCACTGAATAAGAGGCCGGATACCGATAATGATCCCTGCGTAACTGGCACCCAAAAATATCTGTTTGAAATACAATGGAAGGTAAGGAATAAAACCACCATACGCAGCATAAATGAAGAAACAAAATCCTTTGAAAAGTAGGTAGTCTGCCTCGTAAAAGCACTTGAATTGGTCTGACTGTTTTGGATTCTTTTTCTTCCCTACTTTGTCTGTCGTCTTCTTGTGCTTTTGAACAGGAGACTGTTCCTCTCTCCTTTGTTCCTTGTCCTCTATATTCATGATGGATTGCTGAGAAAGGCGGTAAAATAATCGTTAATGTCTGGAGATGAGGAAGATTGACCTAAATATAGGCAATAAACGCGCGAAGAGGATTGTAGCGTGTGGCGTGACCTTGAAAGGAAAAGGCCCCTCACATTACTTTTCATGGGATAACGTTAAGAAACAATGATTTTACGCCATTCTTCCTGTCGGTTCATCTTCACAAGTTATATTTAGTCCGCCAAAATAATTATGCAAGAAATTAATACTTCCATGCCTCACTGCCTGGGAAACCAAGGTGAAAAGAAAAAATTTGCATTTTCTACGAATACGTGATTAGAGAGTGTGTTTTCAACGACGCTTCCCGCAATTCTCCCAAACGAGGCCTTTCAAACCATGAGAGTTCGCCAGTTTTATGATCCTTTTGCAGAAATTCGACAGTAATGAAAAGGTAAAGAACAAACAGGGCCTGGTGTGAAAAAGGAGGGTGACCTTACGTATCTAATTAGCCTTCCTTTTCTCCAATATTCTTTTGTTTTATCTTGTCATCAAAACGTTTGCATCATAAAAGCTGTCTGAGAACTCAGCCGGGAATTTTCAAAAGGGTATTTAAATCAGTTTAGTTGAGGCCAAAGACATATTGTAAGAACAATTTTAATGGTTGTAATTCCCTCGGAAACTATCTTCAGTCTAAATCAACATTCGTCATCAAGCCTTTAATTCATCCGCCAACGTATGGCTAGTGGGAACAATTTTTTTTATTTGAAATTGCAAGCAGCACATTTCGGTGGTTTATCGTGTAAGAGTGTAAATTTTACACCCTTATGAATAGGTTGAAAGGTATTTTGCTTATGGTACGTCGAACTTGCTTTTCAAAAATCGTGCGTTAAAGTAAAGTATCTTTTATTGTGTGGGTTTTCCTCCTTTGATTAAGAAAAGCTTAAGGTAAAGTATTTGCAATCTTAGCGCGTGATCGATTGTATAAATAGATGCAAACAAAGTTCGTCATTGTATGACGATAACCGTTGACAAAAGAACAATAAGTTTGCTCTATTTTTTGCAGATTTTAAGTTCCGGCAGAAAATGGATTTTAGCGCTCATTAAAGGTCTTAACCGTTGTTTTTTTAGAGAATGTCCTTATAAATTAATCTTATTCAATAACACAAACAGTAGTGCAAAAGTTTTACTCTTTTCTCGTCGCGTCATGGTAGCATAAGGTTCCGGCCTCTCCTCAGGCTCTTCTCGACTGAATTAAACCGCGCTCATTCCCTGCATGTTACAATATGTATTGATGTGTCAGTCGTACTCACCATTTCTTCCCTGAAAATGTACCGTTGATACAGGTTCGGAGAATGAACTGCGAAAAAGTCGTAATAATTTTTTTACGTGCACTGATTTGATCCGTTGCTTCACCCACAAATTCCTAAAGCTTATTACGTCCAAGAGGACGACGAGCATGAACAACAATACTTTTTTTGAGGACTGGAAGCTTCCTTAGAATTGTGATAAATGAAGCCTCTAGGTTAATACATCTTTTATTCCATACAGATCTGAATGGTCTCTTCACTCAAATCTCAGTTTTTAAATAAGTAATCTAAAAAATCAAAGTTTGAGGAAACGGTAAGTTTGAATGGCAAATCATCGGTCAAATAAAAGTTACACTGATTTGCCAGATGAGATCTTTCAAGAAGCTACCGGTCAAGGAAGACTTATGAGGAGAAAAGCTGAATTTCAATGCACATGTTATGCTGGGTTGAATATAGTTAGGAGAAAACCTTCGTCGTTACCTTCAATTTTTCATTTTACAGAACTCAAAATTGCACCGGGTCTAATGCAGCCGACGTGGATGGCATGAATGAATGAAAAAAAAAACTTTATTTAAGTGTCTATGTTTTTAGCTATAAGCTAATGGAGGACACCGAAAAAAATTTAAAAGTCAAATACATTTACACATGTAGATGATAGTTATTTACAGTAGATAATTATAAAGATTATAAAGTTATTTAGTTAAGTTTATTTCACTGCGTGTTCCACACAACGGTTTGACTTCGGTTCTTCTTCTTTTGTTTGGGAAATGCGAGCCTGAATACAGCCGCTGACAATCAAGACCGAAGCTGAGATAACAGCCCCTAAACGGAAAGATGGTACAGCTCCATATTTATCAATAAGAACTCCTCCAAAAATGGCGCCCAAGCCTCCTCCAAGACCCCAATAAATTCCCTGAAGGATGCCTGAAGAGAAAACATACTTTTAATGTACAAGGAAAGGAAAACCTGATATGTTTGCTTCATAGCATTTGATTATATGATTGTGTAGTTCTTAAAAATTTACTCATTCTATAACAAAGACCCTACCAGCGAACTCATGTACGCGAAACAAATATCTTGTTTCCATCACTAAGACAGACAGACAGACATCTATATTTATACAGGATAGCCCCTTCAGTGTAGTAAACACTGGTATCAACGGGGGTCCTGTTACCCACCCAACCCACCCCAGGGGAGGACATCCATCACACAGTAATCTCGTGCGTGGGAAATTAACGTCTCCTGCCCCTAACCCTGCAGGAGACGGGACCTCCATTTATTCGTCCCTATCCGAGAAGACTAGAATATCTAACCATTTCTTGATGTTAAAGAAAGGAAGCATATTCTTCTCAGTTAATTTTAAGACCCTGAGTGTTGGTCCGGCCGGTATTGAACTCTCGACCTCCCGCACAGCAGTCCGGCGCTCTCCCAATTGAGCTAACCAGGCGGCGGTAAATTGTAATTGTAAGCTTAATTGTAATTGCTAATTGTAGCTTTTCTACACTAGGAGTGGTAGCTTTTCTACACTAGGAGTGGTACTGACTGATCAGTTTCACACCTTGCATTGTAGCGGCACCAGCTTGAGGCGTAGCGTCAGCCAAATGAGTGACAGCAGTCGACCAGGCTGTTCCGTAGGTAACTCCTTCCAAGAACTCCAATGGCAATGCCCACCAAGGATTATGGATGACGGAGAAACTTCCAAATAACACAAAATATCCCAGCACACTAAACAGGAACAAGCGCATATGTCCAAATATCTCCGATAAAAGTGCATTGAATATATAAGCAATGATCAGAGCAATAGCGCGAAAAACTGTTGCAATTCCCATCAATGATTTGCTTGCTCCGAGGTCTTCCAAATACCAGTTAAGAAAGTTGAAAAATAATCCATTGGAGAATCCAAGAAAAAACGATATAGTAATAAAGAATGCATACTGGAATTTAAGCAACAGTGTTAAGATCTCCTTTGTACTGCCAATGTTTTCCCCGTGTTCACTATTTTCTGCTTCATCGTAGGTAAACTCAAACATCCAAGCTGCAAATACAAATGCCAGAGCCATGACTATGGCAAATGAATAAAACAGCAACCTGTAATCGTTCATAACTCGTCCACAGTACCTGTACTCCGTACTATCGAGTAACCCACCAACTATTAATGAAGCAAACGCAAAACCTAACGAACCAAACAATCGAGTTTTTCCGTAATGCCTTCTTTCGTCTCCTAACTTCTGCAACAAGGCAGCATCGGTCATTATGAAAGTCGGCGCCTCAAGGAACTCTCCGACTACAACTAACATCAATAAGTAAATAAATACTTGGTACACTTCGGTCTGATCATAAATCAATTCGTAAATCTTCGGGTTGGGATGGCCCACTTCAAAATCAGGCTCTTTATGAGAGTTTGGTAGGAAGTACGTTTGAAATGGCGAAATATGAAAGAGTACTTTTGCGCCATTTTGTTTATTTACTCTGATATTGTTCTTTTCGTTGTCGACATTGTCTCGCACACGGGAGGTTGATGCTGTGTTCTCTCTCTGAGCACCAAATTGGACTAACTGCTTCCGTCGACTCACTGACAATTCAACTTCGGTAGTATTCTCCTTAATGGCCTTGCAATGTGTCTTATGGGTTGTGGGAATTAAGAGAGCCAACGTCATGATGAGCCATGAAAAAATTGAGAGTAACAAAACTGCTTTCCTGGCCTTAAACCGGTCAGCTAAAATTGCCCAGAACGGCCCGCTTATGAATTGAATAATTGGCCTTATTCCTGACAGTATTCCAACAGAGCTGGCGCTCAGACCAATCTGCTTGAAATACAGTGCCATATATGGAAACGACGCTCCAAATCCAGCGAAAAATAGGAAATAAAATGCTTTGTAGCATAAAAGCGTCCTGTTCACTTGAAGTTCTTCTCCGAGCCAATCCTCAAAGCTCTTAGTGGTCTTGCTTTCATTATCCCTTACATTTGAATTGTTTTTATCCTCCTTTATCATTTTATGGTCGAATGACTCTATTTGAGATGCGTCTGGAAAAAATTCCTCTGAAACAAAAGGTAACTGAATTTACCTGTTGAAACGCTCCTGTCCCACCAGCGCTATGATTTGGTATCGTAGATAGGATTTCTGCGAAACGATTTAACTGGCTCGTTGACGTCACCTGGAAAATTACTTGTTATTTCCCTCTCTTCCCTTATTTCCTTTTATCTCCCCAAGTAGAACGCCAATGATATCAAAAAAAAAAAATTACCCCTAAATGCGGCGAAGAAACTTTTTATTGACCCGGTGTCATAGAAACACAATGACTGACCTCTTTAGCTTTAATGCGGAAGCCTCTCTGTGAAACTAAAGTCTACCCACAAAAAAAGTATCCTTGGTTTCCCAAGGCTGCTGAAATTATTCCACGAATTCGAATCTTGGGTGAAAGGAAGTGGGGCCTAACAGTGGCGTCATTATCTACAAGAGAGGAAACTTGCCCAGCAGACAAGGTCAAGATTAGACTGAAACATTATTCCTTTTCAAATGATTTAAAATCAATCAGGGCTTTGAATTTTGAGCAAAGCTCGTTTTGTCATCCGCTGGTTTTAATGTTTTGTTCTGTGTCTTATGCCACATGCCTGTTTATAATTTTTTCACATTTACCACGTGACCCGCCACATGACAACCACAGAAAAGTCTGCCACCGGCTGTTTGCTCTTACCACCCGTGCAATCGAAGAAGCACCGGATGCGGGTCAGTTCTACTCTCAATAGACCCCAATATTTGCGCTGATCTAATAGCAAATTTTAGAAACCGTAGCGTAACTTCTCTAGTCGTAACTGAGGCGTACTTGGTGTGATGGACCTAAAACGTAAAAGGAACGTAAAAGAACATGTTGAATTTGCAGACCAAATGAGTACAAACTACAGTCGGTCTACATTTCAGAGACTTATTAACCAAACTGATGTCCACCTCGCTCGAGTTGACAAGCATCTTCTTGTTTTTAAAGCATTCTATTTCTTCTTCTATAGTTCATTGGCGACAACATTCCCGTTCCTGTCATCATACTTTCGACAAATTGGTTTCTCATCGTATCAAGTTGATGTCCTGGTGAGCGTTCGCCCATTTTCACAACTCCTTTTAAGTCCCTTGTGGGGAGTTCTTGCTGATCGTTATTTGCCAAAGAAAATGATGCTCCAGTTTTGCACTTTTGTGTGGCTTATAGGAACCATTTCATTGGCCTTTGTTGAGCCCACTGGTCAGATGTGCCAGCTAGTTTCTCTCAACGAAACTGACTCGAAAGTTATAAACTCCACTGAGATGCAGACAGGATTCTTTCGGCGAAGACGAGTCAGTGAGTATTTTACAAGACGATCAAAACTTTTTCCTAGGAATCTCCTAGACGACTTACGTAGTACCACTGACTTTGACAGTGTTGAGGTACAGATATCATCTGGTTCGGGATCACCTCAAGAAAGTGAAGTATCAGGAAGTGGAACTGAAAATATACTTGACCCTAAAAGAGAACCTAACATTACCAGTAACAACAAGACTCGCAGCATCACCACAATTTCAGTCTCTTATCTCAAGTCAAAACCCAAAGAACCACTTAATCAGATCCAGTTCAACTTTACCACAAGGAATGAGCTGAGGGAAAACACTTCTCGGCTTCATCATATATTTGTTGGCGCTTTAGCTCTGGTAGTTTTCGAGGAAATATTCTTATGTCCAGTTTTCTTCATGGCTGATGCAGTGTTACTCACAAAGCAAGTGGAGGAGGATACAGCTGTGTATGGATATCAAAGGCTATTTGGTTCAGTAGGCTACCTCATCCTTTTCCTCATTACCGGGATCTTAGTTAATAATTCTCAGCGGCAAATGTGCGGCCACATCTACTCCGACTACGTTATCAACTTTTGCTTTTATTGTGTAATTACAATCGTGATGTTACTAGTCCTAGTCAAGTTCGAGATACCACAAAGACCAGTTGAAGATTTCCCCTGTGAGAGGCTCAAAAATACTTATAAAACAAAACATTACGGAGCGTTTGCTGCGACTGTGACCTTCATGGGCTTTTCACATTCAGTGATTCGAAACTTTCACGTCACATATCTTTCTGAGGCCAAAGGAGGGCATGTTACGTCTACAATAATGTCATTTGCCTTCCTTGGAGAGCCCATTGGCTTTTTCTTGAGTCATAAACTTATACGTCATATGGGGGATATAAATGTGATATTCACTGTTCTGGTGTCGTACATGTTTAATCATTTTGCATGCTCTTTCGTTACAAGTTCTTGGCAGCTCATCCTTCTTGGCTTACTGGAAGGATTCACATTTGCCACTTCATTTGTAGTATGTACCACGTATTTGGCGAATTCTTCTCCACTGGACTGCCTTGCAACCGTACAAGGTAATAGGAAGCTCTGCTTTAGAATTGTTAATTTTTTTCTAAGTTGAACAAAACAAGCGGATCACTACCCGCAATGGTTATCTCTAGTGCCTAGTACCTGAGAAACAAAATTAAACAAACTTTACAAGTTTAGCGTGAAAACGCGGACGCATTCGGTGAGCTAACAAACTTCTTCTCTGTTATTGTCCTGCAGGTGTGTTCCAGAGCATCTACTGGGGTGCTGGTGGAATTCTTGGCATCGTGTTTGGTTTAAGTCTCACACGCGTAGCAGGGCCAACTATTGCGTTCCGTCTTTTTACCATGGGAACTGTCATTTTTATCGTAATATTCACCACGGGCCTGAAACATCTCAATTTTCGACACCGCAATTACTATTCAGTATTGCTGAACACTTTTCAAATCTGCGTTGACAGCAAGAAAACTCAAAAAAATAACTCAAGCAACACAAATGACACCCAAGCAAAGGACAAGTTAAACGACCAGTTTCAGCAAGTTTCTATCGGGGCCGCGGAGCCTGGGGCAAGCGATTCACGGACAGAAGACTGGGACAAGTATTACTAGTCTCATTAATGCAATTTTGTCCTTGTTCAATGATATGTCACACAGACAGTTGCATCTCATTTCTTATGATCTGTGCTTTCGTCTCGTGAGCTTACCTCACTCAGTTTAACAATTGATTTCTTTGTTCGATGAATTAATTTCCTTATTTTTTTTTGAGGCAATACAGCTTGCCGCAATCCCGAATCGATACCTATAAAGCAACATCTTTACTAATAAACAATGCCGATATTTGAAGCTCAAAGCTTACATGGTTTTGTTACCTGGCTTTTCACGGTGCACACAACAGTCGATCGATCTTATCCGCCACCGACTGCTTATGTAACAATGATCTTAGCTTGCTGTTTAGTCGCATAGAGACGTTTTCCCCTTTACATAACACATATTCACTGACTGCAACAGAACAGAACTAGCTGGGTGGTTGCATGAGCGCTCTTTCTCGATGATATTGTGGCTAAGAGATATTCCTCACCTGTTAATATTTTGTGACTGATTAAAAAGCTGAATTGAGGTCTTAGGTGTCGCTAGGCAACAGTACAGTAGGTCTTGTTTGTACTACAAAACGGGTTTCGGACTTTTTCGGTGGATCAATATCTTTATTCAACTATAAATAAAATTTGCATCAACTACTGTGATTTAGTGTTTTCTCATCGAGCTGTGCTTGTGTTTTAAAGTCTTAGAAACTCTGTATCCTCTGAGTAGCTCTTCAGTGTCTTTTGATTCCACTGTAGGAAGGTAAGTATATTTCATCTCAGTGTATTCTGTTGATTCTCGCGTAAACTTGCATTGCGCCAGAAAAAACAGAATACAAACTACAAACGAGGCACCAGCCACACAACGGAATGTTGCCACAGCTCCAAAGTGATGGATTAAAAACCCGCCTGTTATTGTACCTGAACCTGTGCCCAGTCCCCAGTACACTCCTTGAAGAATCCCTATGGACAAACAAGAAAACACTCGCATCCTCCCTCTGCTTAAATAATATTGATGATTGTCGATAGTCTTGGTATTTTTACGTCACTTCGGTTTTATCTTTAAATTTAGGCATAGAAAAGTAGACAACGGTAAGACAACTAATTAACCATTGTCCTAAATCGATGTACATCCCGAGCAAGGAATGACTATCAAAACTACAAGTAAAATCAAGTAAAAGAATGAAGAATATTTCAGGTGAGATTAACTTTCTTACCTTGAATAGTTGTGACAGATTCTGAGGACGCTGCGCCCGCCATATATGAGGTACAAGCCGACCATGAGGCAGCGTATGTACATCCGACTAACATCTCTATTGGTAAAACCCACCATGGGTTTGTGAGCAGCGAGTACATAGAAAATGCTACTCCGTATGATATAAGCGCACCTACCATGATTTTTATCTGTCCAATGGCTTTAATGAGGCTTCCAGCCACGAAAAAGGTTAATAAATCCAAAGAGCTGCGACAAATTACTGCCACACCCATTAATGTCTTAGTTGCACCAAGATCTTCAAGAAACCAGTTCAGAAAACTATGGGACATTCCATGACCTACTCCCATGAAACATGCTGCCATAAGACACGAACCATAGTGAATGTTACAAAGAGCTGACAAAACACTTGTCTGTTTAACACCAGTTTCTTTGTACTGAAATTTAAACGTCGTGGATATAAATAACGTCATGATCATTAGAAGAGCAAATACACAAAAACAAATCATGTAATCTGTGTATTGCTCACCACAAACAAGGTGACGTGACTTCTCCAAAAGCACTCCGACGAGAAACGAAGACAGCCCGAATCCAAGCGAACCCCATAGTCGTTGTTTTCCGTAGTACCGTCGCTCTTCACCAAGGTGCTCCAAAAGGGAAGCGTCTGCTAATGTTGTTGACGGAGCCTCGAGAAATTCTCCTACAACAACTAGAACAAGAAGAATGGTAAAAATTCTTTTCAATTCAGAGGAGTTGGTCTTAAGCAAATTAGTCATCCAGAGTTTTGACTGTGTATCTCCAGCAGATTGTGGCGTGTTTTTCATCAATTCTTCCTGAATGGCTTTGCTGATGTGTTTCATTGGGTTCTCTAGGGAATAATCGGAACTTCTGTTTAAGGTGATGTTGGTGTAGTTCTTTTGTAAAGTAGTTTCGTTACTTTCTCTTATATCAGTTTGGAGATCATACAATGTCAAATTGTCATTTGTTTCAAGAGAAGAGGATGTAAACAAAGTATTTCCAGAGCCACTTAAAGAATCATTTAGTGGCATTAACTCGTCAGTATTGTTCTGACCATTTGAAGGCATCATGTCATTAGTGTTGTTGAGTGAATTTAGCACTGAAATTCCCGTATGAATTAAAATTTCCGCGCCCGACTTCTCTGACTGACTTTGATGAAGTTTATCGATTTCGTTTGAGACGTTTTTGTTGTGAACACGAATCTGGAGCGTTTGAGTTGGAGATCGGTTGAAGGACTTCACAACAGAATCATTGCTAGAATGTGTTCCATGTCCTTTCTGCCTGATGATGCCATTTTCTGTTGTGGTGGTTTTGGAATCAATTCCTATGATCTTTGATAGCTTATCTTTCAACTGTAGTAGGCTGTTGCTGATTGCTTTTATATCTGCTCCACCAACTTGCTTTGTTGAGGTGTTAATGCGATTTGAAAGTCCTGCTTCACTCAGCAACGGTTCAGAGATGCTTGCACCAACTTGTTGTAAATGTTGTGTGGAGTGAACAGTTTTGTGCGGCAAAAATTTAGTCCCATTTCCAGTGCTGGAGCCTTCATGATCACCGGAGCTATCATCGCTTGCGTCTTTGCCGGGTGGAATCAAAATTCTAGAGAATTCAATGACTACCGGTGCATCACGGTTATTTTGCCTTCTCTTGTCAATCGATGACTTGTTATCTTTCTTTCCCATGTTTACTACGGGTGACTGGAAGTAAGACGTCAGGATTGTTCCGTTGATTTCACCTGTTTTTTTATTTCTATATTCATGATTGATCCCGGTATTAAAATGATCTTGCCTGTGGGTTTTATCTAAATTCTTCGAGGTAACTTTTCTGTTCTTGTTCTTGTTTGGAAAATTCCCGGATTTATTAAAACGCCAAAGGTACTTTGGCATAATTGAATGGGTGAGTGCCCTGTGACTGGTGGTTGTTTGTGAAGTCGTATGAACCAGTTTTGCTTTTGACTTTGGACCTCGCTCGCTGTGAAGGCGATTCGTCCCTGTTTTGTTTACCAAGTCTTTTGACTCCGTTAAATCCCGAGTAGAAGTCAATGTTCTAAGATACAATCCTCTATCACTTCGTTCGACACTTGTCTGCTTTTTTTTGTCAAGTTTTTGAAACAAAAAGGTATTGTTTCGTTTTTCAAAAATCCTTTTTAATCCCTGGGTAGCATTTTCAACCATACTTTGATTCGGATGATTTTTGGTAGCATCTGACAATGATTTGTTCCTTAAACTTGATTCAAAGCGAGCCTTGTCTTGTCCTGTAATATAAATAGGTACAACATCCATAGCCCTTTTGTGGATCAGTTTTCTTTTCTTTGCCTCGTCAAAGTCAGCTTTTTGCCACAAAAGTTCGCGTCGAAAAAACCCAGTCTTCACTCTGGTATAATTATAGACATGGCGATGTGAATTATTACCCTGTTGAATCTCACAGATTTCGTTTGTAGGCTCCACAAACGCTAAAGTCAGTGTCATGATCAGCCAAGACAAAACAGACATGACCAACACGGATTTCCGTTTCTTGTATTTGTCCGCCATGATGGCCCAGAATGGAGCGCTGGCAAATTGAACGATCGGCCGCAAACCGAGGAGCAAACCAACCTGACTGGCTGGCAGACCAATCTGACGAAAATATACAGGAAGATATGGAAATATAGAGCCGAAACCGCTCAGGAAAAAGAAATAGAAAGCTTTGTAAACCAAGAGATCACGGTTGATCCGAAACCACGGTCTTTCAGCCATGTCGTAACAAATGTGTTTCAGTTTATGTCTAAGAGGTGTGTTCTTGGGATCACTTGTTTCTTACGAATAGAGCCGGCATGGATGCGCTAACAAAGCTCCGAACAATATAATATGAGATCATTACTCTTTTTCGGTCGACGCTAAACTTGGCGAGTCTCTTGATTGTCATTAATTTTGTTCACATAATTGCCGGGCTATGTATTTGACGGCTGACTGGTGGAAAAATCAATTATTCAAAAGTGTGCTAAATCAAGCAGAAATACAGTGGTTTGTTCCCTTATTCCTGATCTATACACTATAAGTAATGGAAGGCTGCTATTTGATCAGTCATTTATAGTCTCATCAGGTATTTTCAAGCAAAGGCGACCCTGTGTAAAGCTGTGCTTGACAAATAAACAATTAAATGCTAAAGTAAGAGAGCCTGGTGCCCTGCGGTAAAGCTTTGAGGATACTTTTAAACCTATTCTTTGATATCTCACTATAGAACAGGGATTCGATAATACTTTATCCAAAGTTCCAATATGTCAATTTTACACTGAGTCATTTTCCAAACACAATTTTTCTATCTACAAAGACGAGTCAAGCGTAACTTGGACGATTGTGTGACGATACCTTTGAAGTCCGCTGACTGATTTTAGTAAAGCAAATTATCGCGCTGAGTTTGATTGATCTACAGCCAGATAAGGTTGATTGGTTGCGATAAAATATCATGGTACAATATCGAATATTAAAAATAATAATAATAGTAATGATTATAATAAAATACAACAATAATAACTCAGTCACCATGCTGCGTAAAGTGTTTAATACTTTCATACTCTCTATTTGATAGTTATCTTGATAAAAGCTTTCCATGCTGACTTAAAAGGAGAAAATGATACTGGCCTGACAAAGGCATCTACGGAAAAGTGAGTGAACTCAAACAACTTAGCTTTGCTATTATTACTGATATAACGAAATGGCTGATAGCGATGAAGGCGCGCTCCGATTGGCAACTCAAGTTCCGAATATCCTTGCCCAGCTATTCAACCTCCGACCAACTCACGCGGTTCCAGTTAGAGTCCAGTCTAGACCTTTTTTTATCCTAATCCAGTGCTAAAGATCAACTCATTAAATCTCTTTCGCATTAAGTACCAACAGTAAGTACCGAGTACCCTTCTGAAACTCCTAGGCTTTTCCCATTCTTAGAATTATAGTTATTCACACTTGCATCTACCTCTCTTTGAGGTTTTGGTTCAGAGTATGCAAACTGTAGAAAATTGCTACAAACTTCTTCTTTGTTGCTATCTTTGACTTCATCGGCCACCAAAACACCTGCGACAAACCGCACGTGCAGAATTTACTTGAGAAAATCTTTGATGAAAAAACAAATAGTAACAGACGTAATACTGATAGTGACCCTGAAAATTACAAGGCGATAATAAAAGAAATGAAGATGGAATAATCACCACATTGATAATCATTATGAAGATAATGATAGTGAAGATAAACATGACCAATTTGGCGACGACGCAAGTAAATTTGCTGACAACTCAGTTGAGTTTGGCAACTCTTCTGGTCAGTTTGGGGACAATTTGGGTGAGTTTGGCAACGACTTAGGTAAGTTTGGTGACAACTCAGCTGAGTATGGCGACAACTCAGGCGAGTTGGCAACGACTCAGTTGCGTTTGGCGACCAGGTAGATGAGTGTGGGAACGACTCAGACGGCAAGTTTGCCAACAACTCGGATGAATTCGACTTTAGGGATTTTGACGACAATTCAGATGAGTTTGGCGATAACTCAGAGAAGTTTAACGACTTCAGTGATTTTGGCGACAATTGAG
>NC_142530.1:1335000-1415000 GCF_964205215.1 Stylophora pistillata
AGATTTTCTTATGATTAAAAAAAGAAGATGATTGATTCCATAATAATAGGTGAGTCAAAGGCCAACATTGCATTTATTTGTTAAAGTGCACCTACACCCAAAAAATTTTTTTCGCTTAACGAAGTAAGCTTATTTTTTTGAGTATTTCTGCGAAAAAATTTTTTTATTTGCTCAAATCTTCAATTTTCTATGCCCAGTCAAAATACGGAAAATCGGCCGCCATCTTGCCCCACGACCGAGTTTAAAGAGGAATGGCTCTAGTGGGTAATGTGACGTCAAATCGAGAACACGAAAGTCTGCATTTCACACATTTTCACTTGTTTGGGAAGGTTGTAGTAGATAATTGTCCGAAAATATGCCGACTAAGTGTGTTGTAGAAGGATGTAGCAACGTGCGAAATTTGCAAGAGGGTATCGCGCTTCATACATTCTTCATACAACACACCTAGTCGGCATATTTCGGACAATATCGACGACAATCTTCCCAAACAAGTGAAAATGTGTGAGATGCAGACTTTCGTGTTCTCGATTTGACGTCACATTACCCGCTAGAGCCATTCTTCTTTAAACTCGGTCGTGGGGCAAGATGGCGGCCGATTTTCCGTATTTTGACTGGGCATAGAAAATTAAAGATTTGAGCAAATTAAAAAAATTTTGCACAGAAATACTCCAAAAAATAAGCTTATTTCGTTAAGCGAAAAAAAAATTTTGGGTTTAGGTGCACTTTAATGTTATGTGTGCTGCTATGGTTTTCAGGGGAAATGGACGAGGAATCAATCGTCGTCAACAGAGTATAAAGAGGGGAGGGGGCAGAGTATTAAAAATTGAGTGCAAATGAAGGGGTCATGAAAATACTGACTACAGAACCCTGGGGAGGATCATAAAAATGTTATAAGTAACAACCTCAATACTCTGACTCTCCCCTCCCCCCTCAGGCTGTAAATAGTGACCGGTCCTTTACTTGTATGACCTTGATGACGTTTCCCTTGCTTGTGTTTGACAGCTGTTTGGCATGTCAATTTACAGCCATTGAAACAACATTTGTTTTCAGTCTCCCCGCAGTCCACATCCACAGCGCATTCGTGAACGATTGGGAATGAACAGTGGTGATGCCACGTCAGCAGAGGACAGTCGCCAGAATTTTGCACTATAGGGAAAAATAAAACAATACAAATTTACTCTTCGAAGAACGATAGATTTCGCGTTCGGATCTAATTAAGGAAACGTGATTACAAGAAAAAAAAAAAAAATGCGGAAACCAAAAGAATAAAGGTTGGTTTTACTTTTTTTTCCGAGATGTTTCGTATTTTTGATCAAACCCAGCCGATAAAAAAAAAAATGTTGTAACATCAAATCATATTTTGATTAGTTAAATCGGATTATTCGACCCTGAATCTTATTTTAGCTCACGCTTCCGTTTGCAGACAGATATACCACCCTTTTCGATCCTTTTTGGCACCGACTCATTATTTTGATAGCATCTTAATTCGAATGTTTGTCGTTTTCAAGGTCAACTATGTTTTCCCGTGGGCATCTCAAGAAGCTGTTGATGGAATGAATCGTTTTGTTTGAAACAACAAACCAAACAATTAGAACACCTTCCTAAACTAGAAATTTAAACAAATACAGCTTTTCATATTATCCTTGAAAAGCCTGAAATAACATTCGTGAGAAAACGAGATGAGGATATACGCGAATAATTCCAACTTTGTAATAAGCTTATAATAAAAACTCGTTTAGTTTACACACTTTTTTTTAACAGCTCCTTCACGAAATATTTGCGCCGTTTCTGTTATGCAAAAATATTAGCGCACAGCTTGTATTTAATTGACTCCTTTTGACCCGAATTGCCTTAATTACAGCAGTAATGGCCAGCAAAGCAATAGATCTCACTACACAAATGCTTAAATTACTATGCGTGCATCTAGGAACACTCTTGTAATTAATCTACTTGCAGCAACAGAAGCGTTATCTCGCGTTTCGTCTTTGTAACAATGTGATTTTTCATAAGAAACAACCGTCATCCATGATACAAAGACTAATTGCGGATTATACTTAGCGTGGTTTGCGTTAAGTTAATTCCTTCCTGTTCTTACGATAGTTTGGATGTCAAGTTAAAGCCCTTCCCTTTTTAAGATCCCAAGGGAAACAAGCCAAGTATTTTCATATCAACACAATACAACCACAATCTATCTATCTATCTTACAAGAATTCGAAGCACCTAGGTAGCTGAGGAAGAAAAAATAGTGTCCGCGGTTGGAATCACTTTAAGTTGAAAGAGCAGAAACATAGCATAGAAAGACGCAAACAAACTCTTGCCTGTTTTTTTTTTTTAGGCTTAAGGCCTACGAGATTAAAGATCAGATCGTTTTGAAGAATCTGTGATAAACCTGCCTCTCTTTAACTTACATGCTTCTTCGTCACCGTCTTGGCAAAGAGAAGGCCCGAAAAAAGACACAAACACCGCAACAGCCAAAGCTGTATAGAATTGCATATTGCCCTCCTTAATGAAGTGGGTCGAGGCTGTAGCAAGTTTATACGTGCCTGAACTAACGGCGCCTCAAGTAAATTCTAAATCACCTTGTTCCTATGACTTGGACGTTATTTTACTTGGAGTATAATTTCACTGATAATAATGCTGTCGGCCAAAGTGATTGGCAGAAGCTTCGCAATTTTGACTGCACGTCACAAAAATTGACCAACGAAATTAAGGTATGGAGGTACCCCAACAAATAGTATCCGCGGTCAGGTTAAGAACATTAATTACTTGTCAATCGTAATTTTAATTGGTCGAGTCGAATTGTGGTCAACCCACAATTCCTCTATTCGCTCCGACGAAGGGCTAACGCTCGAAACGTCAGCTTTTGTAATCATTACGGTGGCCAATTTACCATTTCAACTTTGTTGATATATCCAAAGTAATTTTAATTGGGCTTATTATTGCGTATTGTTAATAGAAAAAATGATATATTTTATAAGACCAAACTGAAATGGACCCTGAAACCCTGAGGCTCATCGATATCAATGAATCAAACTGGAGTCATGCCTGTAGGCTGATTAATTGTAGGTTTGCGTGACAATTATCTGGCGATTCAAGTGCCAGCGCGCAGTCTGCAAGATATCGATGTTTATCACATGAAACTGATTTGATGAGTGAGTGACTACGAAATGGAGATTTCCCACCAGGCGCTGTTCATGAAATGAACGCAGCCCGTGTTGTCATCGAAAAAACGTAAATTCAACTGCATTAATACAATGGCGGAGACGGGGGGGAGGTGGTCGGATGGTTCAACCTCCCCTTTCCACCTTGCCTGTTTGACCTTAACAGTCTTGCAATGACAGGATCGTATATTACCACTCAAACGGCTGATTTTTGTGTAACCGAGCGTAAAAGTGTAGGGAGCGAGAGAAAAAAGGCGTCTGTGGAAAGAGGAAGGGTTAAGGAGGAGGGAGAGGTGGGTGGGGACTAAGAAAACACTTTCGCCTGCACAACCCTTTTATTCTGGTGCTTGTCTTTTTTGCTGGTTTCCATTCACCGAGGATCCCAACACAGATTAGATGCGCGTGTCTCGATGTTTAGCTTTGCTCAGCTTCTACACCAGGCTCAGCTCGGTCACCTCAGGTCGTTCGCTTGTGGTTAACAACAGACCGAGAGAGTATAACTGCAAATCTCGTATCGCTGAGGATTATTCATCACGTCGCCAAAATGGTTTTTTGGTTTCCAAAATGATACTGAAAAAAAAAAAAGAACACACACCTAGAGTTACAAATTTGATGGCATCGAATTTGTTTGAACGAAGCAATTGGCAAAAATTGATTTATTCACTCACCGAGAAAACTCCCATCGACACAATTGCTGGAATATATCCACCCAGGCTTCATCAAAGTTTTCAGAGCTAAGACTTCAAATTTGCAATAAACGCATTGTATTGATGCAGGTAATAGGCAAATTAATCGTTCTTGGGGATCTAGATTGATAAATTATATATATATATATATATATATCACTAATGGAGACTCCTTGGTCGCCTTTAGTGACGTCACGACCAGTAACACGCATGTCATAAATGAGACGAGTTACTGAACGCATAGTTATGATATGTTGCCTTCCATATCAAATAATTATTACGATTATTATCAATTATTACGAGGAAATTATCCGACGAATGATAGCTTACCTCCATATGCTTTATACCTAGAAAAAGAGAAGGAGGGAACAAAAAATAAAAATAAAAGTTAGCGACGATCGGTAAATATGTAGAGGATCTGGTCCTGAGGTTCAATCTCGTACCAGGAGTACTCGGCCGCGTGTGTCGTTGGAAGCCAGTTTAAATCTGGCTTCACGTTAGCTTATGTATAAAGTTTATGTCGCGAATCTAATCTCAATCGAAAACATCTGTTTTATTTTCAAGGATTTTTCGGCTTTCAACAAGTGATTATAGAGATTTTGATATCATTTAAGCTAAAGACATATTCAGTCTTCCCACCACAAGCAACTTTGGAAACTTCCTCTGCCAAGTTTACAAGTTGGTCAAATGATTCCGTGGTAAGTACATTTTCTGGGGTGCCTGTAATTTCTACCAGCTCATCCTCGTCAATGTCTTTCTTATTCCCAACTGCCACAACATAAATATTGATTCCTTTGTTTCGCAGAGGCTTGGACGCCTCCTGTAAAGACGTAAGACTGCCGAGTGGGCCTGTTTGTTTACCAGCGTTTATCAGAATCATAATCTGTAAATTAAAAGTCAAGAAAGTGTTGGCATTTTTCGGTTTCAAAGGGTGCGATAAAGTGACGGATCATTGAAGAATTTTTAGCTTACAAAGGCGAGGAATTTACTCGACGAAAAAGTCACCAGCCGAAATAATCAATAAGGCTAAGGGACCAGAGAGATCAAATGGTTTTTAGGGGGAACGGAGGGGACCAGTTGCCTATAACATAGTATGAAAAGGTAGGGGGGGGGGGAAGGATAAAGAAAACTGACTGACAATGAGGGAATACTATCGAGTCTCAAGGGGTGATACAAACAACCAAAAACCTCCGACCCACTCCCCCAGGAGATACATTCTGGCCAGTCCATAAAATAATCGCAGTGGCAAATGAGGACCCAGAGAAGCCAAAAATAAGGGCACAGATGAGCCGATAATGACTTAAAATGGACATGCGGAAATGACAGGATTTTATTCACTGCATCTGATTAGTTGCTAGAAGAGGTGGCGGGAGGTTTTAGCCAAATCACGTCGCTAGTTAAACAATCCCATTGTAATACCGAACAACATTTCACACCTATGCTTTATTTCTCCAGTTCTTATGCGAACTTATTGCGCCATGGAGATTTTGTTTACAAACCTTCTTTATGTCATTTTTATTCACCCTCATTCCCGCCTCTGCAGTAAAAAGTCTCTCATTTGCAAGTTTTAGCGCCTTGTCAATGTGGCGTCCTCCACCGGTTGGCACTACTTTCTGGATATAGTCTTTTACATTTTTCGGAGTAAGGAGGTCACCTTCAAAAGTTTTGAAGTCCATAACCAATTGTGCATCTGTGCCGTAGGTGATTAAACCAACATGGCTTTTTAGGCGGCCTACATTGAAAAAGTCCACTAGTGAAGTGGTGAATTCCAAAACCTGACGATGGGTAGAAAATTTGAAACGAGTTCATGAGACATGAGGTGAAGCAATTTGTAAAGTGTCGATCACGTGACTTGTGGTCACTGAGTCTCCCGTGAAACACTCGACATGCATTTCATATTACATCATAATTTGTTTCAAAGTCCTCTTTTGCAAATTTTAAATTGAGTTAAATAAAGACGCATCAGCAGATTTCTTGAGAACAAAGTTCTCAATCGTTAAAAAAAATAAGACAAAAATAACCAAAACAGTTCTTGCAATGGGATCATTTATGTAAAACGTATTTCGTTATCAATTTGTAACGGGAATTGTACTTTAAAACAAACCTCTTGCCATTTGCTGCTAGCTTTGTCGGATGAGTCCAAAATGATACCAAAATCTATTGGTTCTGCACAAAGAATTTCTGAAACAAAAATTTTGTTGACATTGACACGAACGAGTTGTTTTCATCAGGATGGGGATGTTTCGTCAATAGTTTAACAGATTGTTATGAGGAAAGTGTAAGCACATGGCGTAATTTACATAAACTAGTAGTAGAGTCAACAATAATGGAAAGCAATTCTACCGTTATATAATGAAGTATTTCTTTTTTTATCCAGAAATGACTTGAAATTTTCTTAGCCTGGCTAGGATCTTTGACTGAAACTAGACAAAATAACGAGTACTTTGTATGTCGTGCCTTCAGGGATAACAGTTTTAAACAATTTGTGCCTATGGTATTCGTTACAATTACTTGATAAGCCCAAGTGAGACAAACGTTTTGAGATACGCGATAACATCACATCCCTCTCAAACGGAGCCAGCCCCAGAGACGAAAAGTCACGCGATGTAAAATCTAATGTGCCGTACGATCTCAAATATGTTCAAGCCAAAACAATTTAAATGCTCATTTAGGATTTAGAAACTAACGAAAAAGAAAATTTACTGACTGAAAACTCAGAGGAACGGAAAGGTCAGTAAGTAGTTGAGAGAGATGAGGTAATTGCAGTGTGATCTATAGCACAAGTTAAGATCCAGCACCGAATTCTTACCCAATTATATAAACTGCTTTGTTAAACTGATCACATCTTTGCAAATACATAAATCCTACGTCAGCGTGCGTCACCGTTCATTTTGAACTCAGCGTAAAGCAAAGGTGCCATGCGGGTTACAGCTCTCATCTTCTTAAAAGACACTATTAATTTCTATCCTTCCGGTTTAGGATACACAGACCTGCTCACTATAACATACCTTTTTGGGCAAGCGTTCTTTCTCTCAACTTCAGCAAAACGCTGCAGATAAGCAGTAGTTCAGTATAACGCATAATTTTTCATGCGGATTCATCGAGTACAACTTTGAATGACAAACATCCTTCGTTTGGGTTTATGTCCACAGCGATCAGATCTGATAAAATTCTTTAATTTCATTCCGTGACAAGTTGGTGACATCAAAAAATTAACGCGTCATCGATTGTTAGAGAAATTCACCGCCTGATAGAGATTGATTTTATTAACAAACCAATCAATTAGAAATTGTTTCAATCGTAGGGCATAATGGAGCACTTTTCTGCTCAGTCGGACGTAGCGTTATCATGAGTAATCTGAAATCCATTCTAGGAGGTAAACCTGAAACTTTTTAACGCACTAATTCAAAAAGAAGGTATACTTTTCCCTAGTTTCGTCACTAGTAAGTTGACTCTTGCGCCTTTACATCGCCCTTCCCGTAAACAAAACTTCTGGTCGAAGAATAACTTCATTCTCAAAAGGGATTTTTAACCCAAATCTTCTCAATGTTTGAATAAAAGCACTGTATGATAGACCAGCACCTTTAAACCAAGTGCGTCCGAGAAGACTCATTCAATTCTTTTTGCCGTTCGCGTCCCTTTCTCCTCTTTTTTTTTTTTTTTTTTTCCAGCTAAACAGTGTTTTCCTGTCACGCATTTGCTTTGAGGGATAATCCTCATACTAGGTAAGTAGTGCACATTCAAGTACACAATCTGCTCAAGGCTAGCAGGCCAAACTTCAGATCCTGTTTTAGACTCCAGGCGGTGGAAATTGCGCACTCTGTTTACCGTTTAAAGAAATCGCATAAGAGGTACAGGGGTGCAACTGATTCTTACTTTGTCAAATAGACTGATAACCAATGACAATAAAATTCTTGGCATCCTTCCTCAACTCAAATGCTAGTTAGCTACAGAATTCAACCCACAACTTTCTCGAATCTTAAGGTGATCTTGTACCCAGACCCTACCGTGCAATTGTGGAAGTCTGGGTATGAACTAGTCTTCAAGAGCAACCTGGTTCGCGAGTACCGACCAAAACCTCTAAGGTGAATGCCATTGAGAATTTCATTTAATTTTTTTGACATATTTAAAGCTATACGAACCAAATATTTTTAACTGTTCTTCGGGGTCATCAATTTTAAAAGTAAATCTGACCACTCTCTCGCAAAAATCCTTGATAACTCCCTTGGGACAGTTGTTATTGTGATTGTCAACTTAAGGAGCATAATGCCCATTGCTACACAGAAGCTGAAACCTCAAACAGAAACGAGAACGATAAAATAACCGCTTCGCTCCATGGTGTACAAATGCGCCAGCCATGAGGTATCATATTACCTCACAAAGACCACTATTCTACTCTCGCGGCCTCGCTTGGCCCCAGTAAAAGTCGGATGAATTTGCCTGGATCCTGACCAAACTTCAACGCTTTGGTTTCAACAAAGATCCTGGAAACATGGGTCCATTGGAGGCAATAACGACGGTATTTGTCTTCGGACTGCTGCTCGCAAGAATACGCACCCGTGAGTATTGAATATTCATGACTGAAAATAATAACGCTATCGAGTAAATTTTAACTCACGCGAGATGTATTAGACTCAATGTTGTGCACGGACAATGATACGAAGATTTCAATTCTTTGCTTTACAGAGGGGAATTTCATTTTCTATTAAGAAACGTCCATTGTGATTTGAAGTATTATGATTTACTAATCCACGGATTTAGCGATGATTTATCGGTAAAGGTTACAATCGAATCTGACCATTTTGACAATGAAACTTTTCCCTATTCAAACTTTGAAATTATGAATTAAGACGAGACTTTCTTATACTCCTCGTCGGCTAAACCAAACTTCAAATCATTCGATTCTATTTCTACGTTATTTTTTTCTGAATACTATGCCTTAGTGACCAGGAGTACGAACTTTCAAAACAACGAGTCAATTGTCAACGCGGACTTGTGCTAAGGAAATTTCGCGTGGCTGAGAAATTTTATTATGGCATCGCTTGCTGGGAGTTATCAGTGAAAGACAGGTCTCATATATGCAACGAAAGATATGATTTCATCCATCCTTTGAAATCAAGGCAAACATATTGAATGTACGTTATCTATGTGACCGTTCGCAGAATGCAGAACCTTTTATAGAAAAAGATTGTGTGACATGGATGTCGTCACACAACACTGTTTCATAAATTTCATCAGTTAGTTGTCTAGGACAAAAGATATGATGTGTTACTTAAAAGTAGTCGTGTTAGATAATAGTATTTAGCTAGGAAGTACATGTGATCCGCAGAATAAATAGAAATATAAGAATATTGACTCCTTTTTTTCTTTCACGGAACCAACAGTTTGAATCTATAGTGTGTAACAAATTCCAAGGGACCCAACATACATGAAGCCGGCCGGAGCTAGTACCCGGACTTCTTGTACGAAGTCCATGACAGCCTGCCAATTATTAGGTTGCCTTGTTCCCAATGAAGAAAATAGATAAAGTTATCACTTTTCTTTTTTCGATTGCTTTATTATAAGGCGGACTCTTCCATGGGTGAGTAGTGTAGGGGAGACACAAACGGGAAGTTTTAGTGGGGGTGGCGGAGGGGGTGACCATAGGCCTTTATGACCTCGCTATCATACTTGTCTCCTCTGTTTGGTGGCGCAAACGCCATATATTGGGTTTCCCCCCCCCCCCACCTCACCCTTCTAGAAGACTCCTACTACAAGTTCTAGGTCTGCTATTTGCTATTTTTCCGTAAGCATTTCTTGACACGAAGAACATTATTGACACTACAGAGTCTGTCTGCCCGAACGTCACCAAATATGGTGCAGAATGCCCACTGGACCTAGACAACGAGTGTGAATCAGACGACTCGTGTTCTGGGGACCTCAAATGCTGTCCCTCTATATATGATGACGAAGCGTGTCAACTGCTCTGCTTATCACCTCAACCACAAAGTAAGATGCAAACTTTTTACATCTGTAGATTGGATTTATCCTTTTATCTCGAACTCCGGATAAAGTTTCCCGCGATCATATAAGTCGCTGCAAACTTTCAACGTCTTTAAGACATTGCTTAAAACTCACTATTTTAGGGAAGCGTTTAATTTATATATATATTTTTTATTGTTTCATATTGTAAATTCAAATCAGTAACAGTAATTTCGTATTCAATTTTATTATGTAAAGTGCATTTGATTACATTCTCCTTTAAGTTAATTTGCGCGATATAAATATTAAATATTATTATTATTATTATTATTGTTATTATTATTATTATTATTATTATTATTATTATTATTATTATGAAGCAGTTTATTGGACTTCAGCATGCCAGGAAAAGAAAGTTTCATAGGGCGCACAGCGTAACCTATGAACCTACACATCGTTGCACTTATAAAAAATATAAAAACCTATTTTCTAGCATGGAAAATTATTTAAGATACAACTAATACTAATATAACATCGCTAGATTACAATCTATTATTGATATACATAACAACAACTAAGTCACATTCTGTGAATAAGATTGCTGTAAGACTTATAAACTAAGTTCTCTATTATTATTATTGTTATTATTATTATTATTAGAGTTTGTCACTGTTATCTCAGGCATCAAGAATCCAGAAATCGGTATTCTACTACAGTAAGTTGCTTAGAGTTCCATATTTAAAACAAATGGTAAACACCACAGCGTACGCTATTGAGTTATGGGTGCATTTAGGAGGTTTGCTAAACATTCAAGAAGCTAGAGTCGCTCTCGGCTATCGCCTCGCACGACTTTAACGCTTCTTTCCTGCTTAGCAACCTCCTGCGTCCATCCCTAACTCAGTAGTGTACGCTGTGGTGACCATTTGTTAAATGCCCGCACACGCTCTTTAGTATTGCTGTTAGGGAAAGGGAAAAAAAAATGCTCAACGGCCAAAATTGGCCGAGAAAGCTGCAGAAGAAACCATTTTGTGAAGGGTTATCTTTTCTTGTTTTGTTTTTCAAGCCTCCTGCCCTGTTTCCTTGGATTTCGCCTTCATTTTGGACGGCTCAGGAAGCATCTCCAAGAAAAATTGGGGTAAAATTAAGGAGTTTGTCAAACGCGTTATGGATGCGTTCGACGTTTCTCCAGACGGCACCCACTTTGCGCTGCTTGAGTACAGTACAGATCCCAAAGTTTACCTCAGATTTAACGATTTCGTCGATGCACAGCTCAATGTTGTGAATGTCAAGCGAAAGGTGGAAGAAATCATACAATCGAAAGGAAAAACATTCATTGATAAAGCCTTGGAGTTAGCGAATCAAGAAATTTTCACCGCTGAAGGTGGCATGAGAGCAGATGTCAAGCAGGTTAGAGCAATTCCCAGGAGTCGTTTTTGGTGATAAGAATATATTGGTAACAGCTGTCCTCAAGCTGGAAAAGGTTCCTGATATTTGAACTTTGAAGAGAGAATATTAGGAAATTTACGAGAACTAAAAGTTAAAACATGTCGGATATTTCATGACTACGGGAAAATCACCAAGTCACGCAAATCACTTGTAGAGACGAGCGCAACTGCGTCGGTCGCCAGACCCTCGCTGCTTTTACGTGCGTTTGCGTTTGCCCTCGGTACAAGAGGCAGAGATCTTGGCAAAAGCAAACCAATTCAATCAAAACTAATTGCTAACCAAACTGCAACTAGTTTTAGATCAAATTGCTTTAGAGCGAGAGCGAGACAAAGCAACATCAGCGATCTTAACATATTTTCGATCCTCAGCTGAAAATTTCACATGTGATATTATGACTATCCCTGACCTTGATGCCCTACCATCATTTATAGATTGCTCTGGTGCTAACAGATGGTACCCAGACCGAAGAGCCCAGTCCAGTAGCAGCAGCAGAAAACCTTATTGCTGCAGCCCAACAGTTGCATGACAAAGGAATTGATGTCATTGCGCTTGGGATCGGAAAGAACGTCAACCCCTTCCAGATTTTAAACATAGCTTCCGATGAAAACAATATTTACACTGCAGAAAAATTTGAAGAACTCCTGAATCTCGTCGCGGGAGAACTGACCAGGCGAGAGTGCCTAGGTAAGTTAAAACATTGCGCATGCGCTTTTGTATTTCTAAGTGAACCGGTGTCATAGATAACGTCGAGCATGGAGGTGAAGGGTGTTCATCTCTCTATTATAATGACTAGAGATCGATTCTTGGACTTAAACTGACCAGATCTTTCGTGAAAAGGGCCCCAGGAGTGCCGACTCTGAAATCCCGGTACTTACCGATCCCGTACCGCCGTTTTTTACTTAAATTCAAGATCAAGATATTGGTAGTTATGAAAATTTTAAATATGCAAATAAAAGGAAACCAACAATATAGCTGTTTTTTGAACTAATATCCGCTCATTTAAAATGATCTCAGACCCCTTTGGGTGCGATAACAGCCTCGATAATATATCAGGCCGGTAGAGTTATTGGTACTTTCAAGAAGTTGATCCCTGATGCCGGGAAACTCACAGAGAAACCCCCTGGAACAACAAAAGTGTACGCGCGCAGTACCGCGTATATTTTATAGAATTTGATAACAGGCGATTTTGCTACAAAGAAAGCTGGATCTGGCACAAATATGTTAAACTAACGTTAACCAAATGCATTTTTCTTTCAGCTTGTTCAGAGCCAGTTGATGTGGTATTTGGAATTCCAACTTCCCAAAGTATTCCTGCGGGCCAGTTTGAGAGTATGAAGTATTTCGTGAATGAAACCATCGATTCGTTCGATGTGGGTCCCTTGAAAGTACATGTTGGTTTTGTTACTTACAGTTCCTCCGCACAGACAACGGCGGCCATCAACCAACTGGACACAAAGGAGGACCTTGAATCCTTTACTTCTAGACTCAGTCAACGAGGGAAAAGTGCTAACGTGGTCTCTGCACTGGATGAAGCCTACAGCAGCACCTTTACCATATATGGCGGTGTAAGACAGTCCAAACCCAAGGTGTTTATTCTTATTGTTCCAGAAGGTTCGGTCAGCGGTCAACAGGAGGTACTACAAGCCGCAACAAGGCTTAAGAGCCTTGGAGTAAGGTTGCTTACCGTAGGAGTTGGGCAAAACGTTGACCAAAACCTCTATGCGCTTGCGTCAACTCAGCCCCCTTCAAAGTTTTTTTACAGCGTCCCAGATCACAAGAAACTGGGCGAAAAAAGTAGAGTTGTTGCAGATGTGCTTTGTAAAGGTGACAAATTCAATTATTTTTTTTTTTACTCAATTTTTGTTTTTTCATCCTCGTGGCTTGGCACTGGTTTGATTGTTTTCAAGCAATTAATGAGAAAAAAAAGGACCAAGTTTATCCCCTCACGTGGTCATAAACTCGTCGCCAGACTTAATTAAAAGATCTTTTCGCAGTGAACCAAAGAATCATACAAACAGACAGACACAGACGGACAGACAGACGGACAGACATACAGACACAAAGAAAGACAGACACAGAGGGAGACAGACAGACAGACAGAAGGATAGACCTACAGACACAAAGACAGACACAAAGACGGACAGACAGACAGACAGACACAGAGGCAGACAGACACAGAGGGACAGACAGAAGGATAGACATACAGACACAAAGACAGACAGACACAAACACGGACAGACAGAGAGACAGACAGACACAGAGGCAGACAGACACAGAGAGACAGAAAGAAGGATAGACATACAGACACAAAGACAGACAGACACAAAGACGGACACAGAGACAGACAGACACACCGACAGATAGACACACAGACAGATAGACACACAGACGGAAAGAAACACAGACAGACAGACTGATAGACGAAAAAATACAGTCAAGCTAAGAAACAAGTAATAAACAAATGAAAACCAAAAAACGAATTAAAAAAACCAATCACCTTCAAAAAAGATTGAGATCTTAAAACAATCATTTACTGATGAAGAAAAAGACCAAAGAGACAAAGAAAACCCCTAATGGTAACGAATATGGTTCACGATGGACAGGATTAACCTTTAATCGAGATACTCCTAAAACAGTAACAACTATACCCTTCATACCGTAGTATTAGTATTCATATTCTCCACATTGTTTTCTTACCTTTTCTTTGGTATCAACAAGGAGAATTTGTGCGACAATCAGGAGCTATTTACTTCTGGTAATCATGTCCTTTATTCCCGTCACCTTGACATTTGATTCCAGGGTGCAGGGTGATAATGTAAGGAAAAAATTAGAAATTAAAAGTTAGGGCAATGTTTTTTTTTTCCAATGGACAAACCATGACAGTGCTCCTAAAACATGGTTTTCACAACACGACAGCTTTCTTAACCCTAGCTTTGCTACGTCTTACTAGGGAGGTACGCTGTTTGATAATTATTATTTATATAGGGATGTCTCCAATGCTTTTGCTTGTTTTGTACTTTGCAGGTAAAGTTGGAAAATGTCCCCTACCCTCTCTTCCCCCAGAAGTCTGTCCAAGAAACCCCGATGACGAATGTGATGTCGATGCAGATTGTAACTCTGGTGGGGGTTCTCCGCTGTGTTGCCTGAACGGCTGTGGTGGACGGCAATGTCTTGGACAAATCAGAAGTAAGTTGTTCAATAGAAAGAGTTCTTACAGATAACATTAGCATACCAACTTAGTTACCCATCCTATTGGGGCTTATCCAAGCTCCTCTGAGACTGGGAGTTGTGCTACTCCAATCTCGTCACCAGATCTTTCCGTGTATCTGCAACTGAAATGTACAACCGCTTGGTCGTCAAAGATCTGGGTGGGATCTTAGTCCATCACAAGGTTACTTCCCAGAATTCCGTCCGGCTTCCCTGACAGTAGACTGATACTCTTTTGTACTCTTCGATTTGATCTTCTCGACCCTGTTTCTTTCGACTCGCACACACATGTAAAGACTTCCTCAGGCTTTTACTTCTCAGACCTCCAAGTACATGATGACACAAATTGAACTTAGAAATTCTCTGAGAAGCTTTAGCGAACTTCGCTAAACACATACGTCCAAAAGCCTTCTCTTTTGCGCTAACTTCGCGCTCAACTTAACTATCTCAGGCAATAAAGGATAATTAACACGAAACATTAATATTCGAGAAGACACGATATGGCAGATGTCGGGGAAGAGCTCCATTGCATCCTTGTAGTATATAAAGCGAATTGAAGCAAAATATTTGAAGGACTCGCGAAGAAATCTTTGTTTATGCGTTACCTAAGACATCTTTTTCATTCCAACAGGTTGCTTTGTTCCAATGGATGTCGCCATCGCTGTGGACAATTCCGACGCAACAACCAGCAGCGAATTCAACAACGTGAAACGATTCCTTAAGCAATTCATTAACCAGCTTGCGAGCTCGGAGGTTCGATTTTCCTTGCTTGAATATGGCAACACTGCTAATGTAATTACAGATTTTCGCAGCTCTCGTGACCAAATCTATCTGGAAAATCTCATCGATAACATGGCCAAACGCAATGACTCTGAACGCAGGGTAGACGCTGCTCTGAACACGACCAAAGAGAAGATTTTCAGCTTAGCAGGAGGAATCAGACACGGACATCCACGATACCTTGTCTTCGTAAGCTCCGGAGGCCCAACTGCGGAGTTCATCGTTCGCGAGGGAGCTGGGAAAAAGCTACGTGATTTGGGCGTGACCTTTGTTGCCATAGGAACGAATACGGGTGTCCCTGGGGCTTTTTTACAAAAGCTAGGAGGCGACAGTCGTTTCATCTACAGAGCCGAAGAGCCGAGTCAATTGGGTGGAATTGTGTTAGAAGATTTGTCGCGTAAATTGTGTGCAGGTAAGTGTCGGTATTAAATTCTCTCCCAGTTTTCTTTTTCAGTAATTTTGCATCAGTGCCCTCTTTCAACTCTCTATAACTAGAGATTTGTCTGTTTATCTGCTACTTCACATTTTCTCCCAGAGAAGCCTGGAACATGTCCAGTAGTTGACGCGACCCCAGACCCACTTGCGTGCCAGGTGATGCAACCAGACCCAGAAGAGACCATAGTCTGTGGCCTAACGGCAAACGGAGGGGGGCCTTCGGAGAATTATGACTGGGACTGTCCCGGGGAAATGAAATGCTGTTTGGATCCGCAAACCGGCTGCTTTCAAGTATGCCTCGAGCCAGAGAATGGTATGTATAGTTTTAAATGAAGAAAAAAATGTTATTCAGTTGTCACAAACGTGGGACAAAGAATGAGTCTTTGTCCATCACGAGAAATTGAACCAAAGGCCTTCACTTCTTAAATGATAAAGATGAAAAATGTCTTAATTCCGATTGGCCGTGAGGAATGCAGTTTTCAGTAAACGCCATACAGAGGAGAGGCAATACAGCGCAGAAAAAATTTAATTTAGTGCGAAAAAGGTAACAAGCTGTTAAGCCGGGCTTTGAACTCTTTTGCGGTGTAAATACTTAACAAACGTTTGGAATAATCTGATAAGTAAAAGCATATCTAAAACTATACCGAAAAGAGAAAGGTGAATGGCAAATCTAGAACCCTATATACAAACGTTTGGAATAAATTTTATTTGATTGAACGAGGTTGTTTAACCGAACACACACTGACATTTGCAAGGTATGATTGATATATTTTTGTAAGTGATTCGCGAGCTTTGTGTCTGTTTAGCTATGGCTGAAATCTTAAATCTTTTCTTCCACATTTGGATTTGTTTTAAAGCAACTCTCTATTTTGCCATATTTGTTTGTTCATGCCAGTTTGCAGCAAGCAATTTGATCTGACGATAGTGATGGAAAATTCCGCTCGAATTGACGAAGACCAGTTTGAGCAAGTAAAAGACTTCAGTAAGCAGTTCGTCAATGCATTCGATGTTCGCGAGGAAGGGACGCATGTGGCCATTGTGAGCTATGGAACTGCACCAGTTGTTCATACTCGGTTTGACTCCTACAGTGGTCCTGTGCTCAGTAAAGAAAAAATCACAGATGATATCGACAAAATTGTCTTTGAGAGTGGGAATGCTGTGACAACTAACACTGCCTTAACAGAGGTGTTCAAGACAGTTTATGGTGACGGAAATGGGGCGCGGAATGGAACCAATAAGGTGATATACCCTGATTTTTGTGTCCTAATGGGAAGGGAGGGGGGGGATGTGGTCTTTGTGTGACAAGGGGGGTAAGTTTCTAAAGAAGCCGTAGTGCTGTGTCAGTGGGGGTAACAAGGTAATTTGGTAATATAAACTAAGTTGAGATTGTAAATTGGTCACCGTAAAGAGTTAAAAAGCTAACATACTTATTAATGCGGCTTAGTCATTCCATAAGTAGGACTCCCTTAAACTTGGTATCCATGTCATAGACAAAGAGCAGAGAAACATAAGTCTCTTGTCTACAATAATACATAAGGTAAATAAAAAGAGATAGAAGGCAGTCTTCAGTCGAGTAACTTATGATTCCTCCATCGCCACTATTGTCCTAGTTTAGACAGTTGTGTCCGATTTTGGACACTAATGACCGATTGTAGACACTACTGTAGTGTTCGATGTTGGATACTAGTGTCCGATTTTGGACTTTAGAGACTAGAGTCTGATTTTGGACACCAGTGTCCGATTTTGGAAACGTATCTAATTTCAGACACTTATGTTAAATTTTGTACACTACTGTCCGATTTTGGACATTAGTTTCCGATTTTCGACACTAGCGTCCGATTTTAGACAGCAGTGTCCGATTTTAGACAGCAGTGATAATCCTGATAGGATGGTAGCGGGGGTGTCGTAGTGGTGAGAGTGCTCGTCTCCCACCGCTGTGACCCGGGTTCGATTCTCGGACCTGATGTCAGATATGGCTTGAGTTTGTCGTTTGGATCTCATCCCTGCGCTGTAGGTTTTTCTTCGGATTTATCGGTTTTCCTTCCTCCAACATTCCAAATGCCAGTTCGACCTGGAAACTGTAGAGAAGAAGAGCCACCTCCTGGAATGTCCTATGCTAAATCCCATTGCTAAATCCCACTGTGAACGGGTTTTTCAGTGCCAAATCCTATACCATGTTTGGCTAGTATTTGATAATTTTTGTTGTACAGTATAATGAAGGGTTTACGCTTAAGTGGTATGTCTCCTTAGACAGTTGTTCTTATAACTGCGGGCAATCTGTCGGACCCCATGACGGCTGTCGATGCTGCCATCGACATCAGAGCCATGCCTGCTGACTTGTTTGTGGTAGCGATTGGTGAAGACCCGGACGTGCACGCCCTTGTGCAGATAGTGTCGCCACCAGCTGAAAACAACGTGTTCTTGGCGACTACCTCTGGTGACTTACGACCCAGCTTGCGGACAATTACGGACACAGTCTGTGAAGGAGGTAGGATAGAAATATGACAAATATACTGATTGAATCATTTTCAGTTTACTACCAAAAACAATCTTTCATGGCATTCCCTTTGCTTCCCCACGGTGTATAATTTGTGTTTCCTTGCAGTCTATAAAGATCTACTTTGATATTTAAAGAAGAATCAACAAACTTCTTTTTCATAGTGTTATAATTTTCTATCGTTCTGGTTTTCTTTTTTCAGCTGAGAAAATGTCAACGGTAAGTAAAGAATGTGTATTGCTTCTGTCGAATCAATGTTTGCTGATTTTCATCTTAAATTTTGCGTCGGGATTACTCGCGATCGACGGAGTGTCATCACTTTTCAAAACCAAAAGTAACAGTAATGCTTCTGTAACGCTTCTCGCGTTTGTTCACAGGTGGGTGCTCAATTTTGTTATAGTTGTACATAAATGTTTTTGATGGCTTTGAATTGACCGAAATATTTGAACTATTCTTTTAACAACGCACACGTTTACACATGTACGCCGAAATATTGACCGAAATATTTGAACTATTCTTTTACCAAAGTACATGTTTGCACATGTATGCCGCCCTAAAAGGTTTCTCGATTCCCTGCCCAAATGCCGCCAGGAAATCGAGAAGTCGATAAATCCAATATCACATACTGTAAAAGGTGTCATTATGTGATAACGGTGTTGCCTTCCATGTCAAAAACAAAGTAAATGATAGTTAGATAATTAGATTATTGATTGGTTGGTTTTTGCTTGTTTTGCCTTTCTTCTTCCTGTAAATAGGCAATAGTAACTTGTTTATACTAGTTCATGATAACTTATTTGTCGCTAATTCTTTGTTTTTGAAGATAATTGGACCGCCTGGTGATCCCGGAGTTGCTGGTAACCCGGTGAGTAAAACTGTCCTTCATTACTTCTTTTGAGCGTTTTATAACTGAGTGTCATCAAATCATAGAAGTTACATATTGACCTTTATCAATTTCTGTAGGGTCCAGAGGGACCAGCCGGACCAAGAGGCGATCCAGGGGACCCCGGAGAGCCGGTGATCTTCATTTAGAAATTAATTACTGTTTAAGTCGTAATTTTTAGAGAGCAAATAAGTTTATTTTCGCGCTATCCCTTCTGTTAACTTCCTGTTGCCTTGTCCGTTTCCAGGGAGAAGCCGGAGAACCAGGGCCTCTGGGACCACCAGGACCACCGGGACCACCGGGATCACCGGGTGGCGGGGGAGGGGGAACCATAGGTTCCCTGAGGCCTCCGGGGGAGAAAGGACCCATAAATGTAAGGTTTGTCTGGTATGCTGCATGGTTTGATTGAGCTATGCATGATTTCAAAAAGTAAATCAGGGTTAACTTAGTAGTGCAGAAAGCGAGAATAAACACAGACCGTCATGGTCCACTCGACCTTGAGACCAAATTTCTCTGAATGAAGGAGCATTCAAGATACAACAAATCGACAGTGGTATAGCGTGGTCTCTACACTTATCGACATTGATATTTGTCAACACATTAGTCAAAATGTTGTGGACTCAGGAGGCGCAGCCGAGTGAGCCCGCAGTACATTTTGAAAACTGTGATGACGATTATTGTCGTCGATAAGAGTACAGACCACGCTACACCACTGTTGATTTGTCTTTAACCACGACAGCGTGACACGTGAACGCGAGCAGCGTTTGCTTTTCTATCGACAAGGGCAATCAGATTGCGATGTTACTGTCAATTGTGTTAATAACCTCTTTCTTTGTTTTCTTAGAATGAAAAAGGTCCCGTTGTGCCACCCATGATCCTTCCTATACGACAACAAGCTAGACAGGTACAACAGTGTGAGAAATAGCTCCTAACGTGCTTTTTGATAGTGGAAAAATAGGAATGGACGGGACGCTTGGATCTGAAACGAAGAGAGACACATGCCCACAACCGGGTTATGGACCACGAAGACATACCTTTGTTTCATTTTTCTGGTCTTAATTGCATTCTGTTGCGCCACTTACTCGAGAATGATATGATGTTAATGATTTAGTAATTTAAGTTTGTTTGAATAGCTTTCTTATTTCTCTTGATACAGGGACCCCCAGGACGACCTGGAATACCTGGTCCGCGGGGACCACGAGTAAGTCGTTTTTACTTTTCTGAGAACAGGCTGGTGCATGCTTTTTTCAGGCGAACAGGGGTTATCGAGAAGCGAGTGTGAAGAGCGAGTCACACGTAAACTGGCCTCCTCCTCTTGTGCGTGGTTCTTCCTCCACGTTCTTCTCATGCGCGTGTAAAATTGACCTCCCCCTTCCCCCTGCGTGGTTCTCCTTAGCACTCCCCTCACCTGTGCGTATTTCCTCGAGTAAGCACCCGGCCGCTTATTTCAAATTTCAGCTTAAAGAAGGGGCGCTAATCGGAAGGAGGGCGCTTAATCGAGAGAGGCGCTTATTAAATAGTGCAGATATAGGACAAAAATTAAAAGAACAGATAACGCACATAAAGGAACTCTGCAAGCACATGGAGACAGATAAATAGGCAATAGAAACAGGTTTCGTTGTATCTCTGCTGTTTAAGAAAGTGAACCAGGCAGGGGTGCGTACAAAAGGGGGGCGCTTGTTTGACATATTGGCCTTGGGGGTGGGCGCTTATTCGGCGGAGGGCGTTTATTAGAGCGCGGGCGCTTATTAGAGCGCGGGCGTTCATTCGTGGAAATACGGTAAGTGAATGAAATGGAGCCTGTTCTTCATTGACGTTTTGTATTTAAATAGCAGGTGCGCGAATTAGCATATGAATCTTACAAACAACTTAGACTAAATTCTATAATTTTTTGGCATATTTACTGGAATTCATGTAGATTCAATGTGAATAGAATGTCTCTGTGTTCCTCAGGGTCCTCCAGGTATCCCAGGGTATCGAGGCCGAATAGGAGCCAGAGGACCTAGGGTAAGGCGTTACGAGGAAGAGCTAGTTTGATTGAGAGAAGACTCGCAATAACTGATGTTCATAATCTTGTCTTTTTTTAGGGCCGAGTTGGTTTGATAGGACCAGTTGGTCGCCCAGGACGACGCGGAACAGAAGTAAGACTGAAAAAGGGTTATTGTTTGTTTGTTTTTTTTTTTCGTACTCTTATCTTCTACTATTAACTAGCGGTCAATATTTGTACCTTTTGCTTCTAGAGATCTCGTTTCTCTTTTTGTTCTGTCTAGTTTACTCCCAAGTTTTATTGTGCGTGTATGTGAAACCTCCCATTTCATTCTTTTAAAATTTATGATCTTTCCCCCACAAACATGTACTGTGTCAGGTCATCGGTCAGGGGTACCAATTGAAAAAAGGCGGGCGGGCGAAAAAGGGCGGAAGTACTATTTCAGTAGTGTCCACTGCCTGCAAAACTAAATGATCGGAGTTGCTAGCAGAAACACCAGAAGAGGCAACCAGTCACAATGTTAGTTCTCAGTTTCTCCGAGTCTCCTTGCAAATACAACAAACTAGTTTTCACTCGCTCACAGGCGACGAAGTCGTGGGTGGAGTGAGTATGATGCTTCCGAGTAGAGTCCATCTTTTTAATTTTCACTACGTAGTGGCACTCTGCACTTCTGATCACAACTCCGGCGCCATAATCATAAAGATAAAAGCTTTAGTGAGTGTCATGTTACTTGATTTGCATTCATTTGTCAGGGGGCACCGGGCAAACGAGGAAATCCTGGCATTCTTGGTGAACCTGGAGAGAAAGTGAGAGGAAAATTTCTGCTCAAATACTATTATGATTTGGCCTCGCCTTATGTTCTGCTGTCTATGGCAATCATGTATATCATGTCGTTCCCAAATTTTTAAACAAATATTACAAAGTAGAGTCGTCAAATGAAAACAGGATGTTTTGTAGAAACTGCTAACTGTAAAGATTCACCACTGCTTCACTTTAATTTCGACATTTTGTACAATAGTGCAATGAGTTTTAAGGTTACGAATTAACGGACATGGCTTGAATTATCGAAGATGAAATTTTAGAAATAATGACCTTTAGGGAAACGAAAAGTGCTTCGAGTTTGCCGAAGGTTCGTCTCATCATCGGAATTTGACTGTGAAATTCAACTTGTTAATTTTTGATTTTGCACGTAAACGTGATATGATTCATCTAATTAATTTTGATATATGGTTTACACGTTCGAATTTGGTTTATGTGATAATAAAGAACCGTTGTCACCAGCTCGTTAGATATTTGTAAAAAATACTACTAATATACTTAATGAATACTGTGTTACGACCTTAATCTAACAGGGCCAGTCAGGTGACTCTGGGGAGGAGGGGCACTCAGGCCTCAAAGGACATAAAGGTCGTCGCGGTCAAACTGGTCCGATAGGAGAACGGGGAGAGGAAGGAGAGACGGTGAGCAATTAATAACAAAAGGGAAAACATTGTCATTAAACTGATTTTAAAAGATAAAGATATCTAGCCAAAATGAAACAACTAAAGCTACAGCAAAACGAAAAAAACAAAACAAAACAACCATGATAGGAAAGACTGCAGATGAGTGAAAATGTCAGTCGTTAGATTAGTGGCCGTTTTGGGATTTTGTCCACTAGTGGCCCATTTGGCATTTAAGCAACTAGTGGCCGTTTCGACATTTTGTCCACTAGTCGCAGTTGTTGATATTTCGCCACTACTGGTTGCTCTGTCACTTTGACCATTAGTGGCAATTTCGGCATATTGGCCAAAAGTGGCCGTTTTGTCATTTTGGCAACTAGCGGCAGTTTAGGCATTTTAGGCATCTCAACATTTTGTGCATTAGTGGCTGTTTTGGTATTTCGTCCACTAGTGGCCGTTATGGCATTTTGTCTACTAGTAGCCGTTTTGACATTTTGTCCACTAGTGGCCATTTTGGCATTTTGTCCACAAGTGATCGTTCTGGCATTTTGTCCACTAGTGGCCGTTTTGGCCTTTTGTCCACTAGTGGCCGTTTGGACATTTTAGCCAGTAGTGGCCCTCTTGGCATTTTGTCCACTGGTGGACGTTTTGGGATTTTGTGCACTAGTGGCCTTTTTGGCATTTTATACACTAGTGGCCGTTTTGGCATTTTATACACTAGTGGCCGTTTTGGCATTTTATCCACTAGTGGCCGTTTTGGCAGTTTGTCCAGTAGTGGCCGTTTGGATATTTTAGCTGCTCTTGGTCGTCTTGGCATTTTGTCTATTAGTGACCGTATTGGCATTTTGTCAATTACTGGCGGTTTTGGCATTTTTTCCAGTGGCCGTTTAGGCATTTTCTGCACTAGTGGCCGTTTTGGCATTTTGTCCAGTAGTGAGTGATTCTTTTGGCATTTTGTCCACTAGTGACCGTTTTGGCATTTTGTCCATTAGTGGCCGTTTGGACATTTTAGCCACTAGTGGCCGTTTTGGCATTCTGTCCACTAGTGGTCGTTTTGGCATTTTGACCGCTAGTGGCCCTTTTGGCATTTTGTCCACTAGTGGCCGTTTGGACATTTTAGCCACTAGTGGCCGTTTTGGTTTTTTGTCTACTAGTGGCCGCTTTGACATTTTGTCCGCCACTGGTCGGTTCAGCATTTTGTCCACTTATGGTAATTTTGGTGTGTTGGCCGCTAGTGGCCGTTTTGGCATTTTGTCTACTAGTGGCTATTTTGGCATTTTGTTCCGTGGTGGCTGTTTTGGCATTTTTTCCACTGGTGGGAACTTTGGTATATTGGCCACTAGTTGCGGTTATGGCATTTAAGTCACTAGTAGTCGTTATGGCAGTTTGACCAGTAGTGGGCGTTAATGCATTTTGGCCAAAAGTGGCTGTTCTGGCATTTTGGCCAGTAGTTGCCCTTTAGGCATTTTGGCCAGTAGTGGCTGCTTTGGCATTTTGACGACTAGTGTTAATTTTGGCATTTTGGCCAGGAGTGACCGTTTAGAGGCAAGTTTTGAGAATTGAATTTGAGAAGACTTCGTTACGTGGAATCTAGTTGTTTGACTTATGAATTTCCCAAATAATTCTAAGCAGAATATGGCAGTCTGCGGCATTTCCTTACATCGAAAAAGCTGCCAAACTCTAGAACAAAAATTTATCTTTCAATTCGGCACTCTTAATTCTCAAAGTATCAATGAACACTTTCATTCAACTAATTTATTCTTGTTTATCCTGTTAGTATGTTCGTACGTTAAGTGTAGTTCCACTTTCTGCATATGAAGCATACACAACCGACAATTCCTCATTTCGCTCTGACGTAGAGCGAACGCTGAAAAACGTCAGTTTTAGAAATACTTTACGGTGGCCAATTTACATTATCAACTCAGCTGATCAAACCTAATAGACATTATGCATAATGACGTAATCATCTAGGAGGCGCGTGTTGCATTGTGTGGTCTTAGTAGTCACGCATTCACTTTGAAGATGGATACGGTCGAAGGTGGTTGTGCCCAAGTTCTTTCTTGTGATTTGGGGGCTATTCAATCGCATGGAGACTCTAGTTCTTTTCAGAACTCTTGCCCGGGTCTTCATTTGGTTGATACCCCCACCGGCGCAACATCACATTTTTTTTTTTAGAAAGTTACCTGCTTTATTGAGTGAATTAAGGTCGTTTACATTGTATGCACCATAAGGCCATAACATTTATGAACATTGATGATAGTTACGGCGTTAGCGGTTTGAACGAATCACTAAAGATATTTAATTATTTTCGAAATAATTCATGGGAAACCAGCACATAAAGAGTGATCGGTTGTGGATTGAAAATACAGTTCACTGAAATTGTTCAGGTCTAATTATTCGATTTCTTCGTCCTCAAGGGCATGCAAGGTGTAAATGGCGCTCCAGGAACCAACGGGAAACCCGTGAGTTTACGGAAATCAGCTTCTCTGTACTTTTAATTAACTAGAGACTAACGTTTACGCGTATTGACTTATGGGCACTTGTTTTTTAGGGAAAAAAGGGACCTCATGGAATTACTGGGAAGCAAGGAAGTACGGGATCCCCTGTGAGTAAAATAATGTGTACCTCTTGATTGTGTTGGAGGGCCAGACTCGAAATCACTCGCTCGGTCCGTGCCTCACGAAAGTGAATGAAATATTTTCCCATTCAACCCGACCAAACGAAGTCTATAAGTATAATTATCATGTGACCACTTGGTCTCAAGAATCTTTAAACTGTGCCTAGAAGGACGGGTGCTGGTCATTTACAAAACTATTTAACAACAAAAACTTGTTCTTTATTTCTTCAAGTCAAAACAAGAAAATCATAAACCATCGTAGAACATGACTTCTTTCCTCTTTTCGCTCTTTTAAGAGTGTGCGTCCGATGAGAATAAAAGCTTTCTGAAAATGCAACAGAGCCGTGTGAATGCTGGGCTGGACGGCATTTTCCGGACCGGCTCGCTCAACCTGTCCTGCCCTGCAGACGTTAACTCAGTTCATGATGCTATTATGTAGGTCTGAATGAGCAGGCCGTTCGGATCATTTGAGAATAGTTACAATGTCTGCGATTTGACTTTTCCACGCTCTTGAGCATTTCGAAACAGGTTACGAAAATTATTGGTATCTCAATCGCTTAATGAACATAAATGTTCAAAATGATGAGAGACATACAGATCAGAAATGAAGATGAACTTTTGAAAATTCCTTACTGTTTACTTACGATTTGTTTATATCCAATTTCAATGTTTTCGGAAGATTGCATGCACTGAAAGAGCGATTATGTTTTGACTCAGGGTTCTCCAGGAGCTAAAGGTGTCGAGGGCGAGGAAGGTGACCAGGTGAGTGGATAGGGAGCTTTAGCAGTCAGGAAGGTAACCCCAAGGAAAACGTCGATTAAAAAATGAATTTCTATTTTTAGTTATAACATAACCAAAGTAAAGCGCGCGCTCTGATTGGTCAATTTAGCATCCCCCATTTGCCCATGGGTGTACGCTGCTGACGTGAGCAAATGCAAAGACTAGTTTTCCGCGCGCGCTTGTTTTTTTCTGGTCACGTAAGATTTGTTAAATAAAAGGGAACTCTTTAGCTACAATGTATCAATGTTATCTTATAAAACAAATGGTAAACACCAAAGCGTACACTATTGAGTTATGGATGCACTTGGGAGGTTTGCTAAGCACTTAAGAAGCTAGAGTCGCTCTCGGCTATCGCTTCGAGCGACTCTTACGCTTCTTTCGTGCTCAGCAACCTCCCGCGTGCATCCATAACTCAATGGTGTACGCTGTGGTGTTTACCATTTGTTAATTAGAACTTCGAAAACGACTGCATGTATTTACCGGCGCCACACCTCAACTCCGCCATAGCATATATAAGCAGCGTTGAGTTCCCAAAGAATATTAAAATAATTTCCCGTTGCTGTTTCCGCTCGCAGACAAAACAAATTTTAGTGATTTCACGTTGTTGTTTTGCAGAGGACGGCTAAGAAGTGTACAATGTTTTAAAACGCACGTGCTGGCTATTCTGCTCATGAGATCTTTTGCTTTGCCACGTCCTCGTTGCCGTCGCCGTCGAAATTTGCTGAAGGTCCTTAATATCAGTGTTTGACGGCTCCTTAAACTTGAACTTAAGCTTTGCCACGTTCTCGTTGCCGTCACCGTCATAATTTGCTCAAGGTCCCTAATGTCAGTGACGGCTCCTTAGACTAACAGGGGAATGAAAACTCAACCCCCCCCCCAACCTTTATTCCTACCCCTCAGTCGCACCCTTTCCTAGGTCTTTCTACATAAATGGCCAGTCCTATGTTCTGATCTTCATTTCGAAAATTTTACCTTTTTCAAGGGCGCAGCTGGTAAGCCTGGCTCTCCAGGTACTCCAGGAGTTGTGGGACAAAAAGGAGAAAGCGGGACGAGTGGTTTGGTTGGATATACGGGTTACCAAGGCGACAGTGGTAATACTGGACCTATGGGGCCGAAGGGGACGGCGGGAAGTGACGGAGAGATTGGAGAACAGGGACCGATTGGGGGAAAGGGTTCCATCGTGAGTAAGACAATGTTCTTGTATTGCTTACTAAATATTTAACGTAAGTAGTTGTAAAATGATTTTCTTTTGATTTCTGTAGACTATTTAATAAAAAATTAACAAGTGCGCGTCGGAAATGATATAACAGATGCCTTGGACTGTGATTTCGTGAAACTTTTATAGCAAATTATCGGTGGGCAAAATATATCTCCGCTTGAAAACTTTACCTTTAAAAAACGCGGCATGAATGCTGAAAATTCTCTCAATTATTCCCATCGTATTCTCATCGACTTCCGCGTATCATCCTTTAGGCAGGTCCTGTTTTTTAAAACCCCAAAATAAGAAAAATGAAAAAACGTTGCCGCTTTTCAATGTCTGTAGGAACTCACAAAGGTCAGTTCCCAGCAGAAATTTTAGTTATCTTGTACCGCAAAAAATCTGTTCCCGCCAAACAAAGACTCGATAATCCTGGTGTAAAAGAAACTCTCGTAAAATTTGCAGGCGGTTCTGTAGCCAACTAATGTTATGGAGCCGAAATGAAGAGAATCACTTACCATGTTAATTAATTTAGAAACGAGAGAATCATCTTATATCTATCAAGCGTGAGTAAATTTAACCAAAACCATCAAATTTTCAGCTCTCTCTCAGGTGAAAATTTAAAAAAAAGGAAGCATATCTGTAACTGGGGCTGATGCTAACGTCGAATGTCCTGAAATTCTTTAGGAAGCGGTCAGGTTTGGTATCAACAGGACTTTTCGCTCATGAATGTTCATTAAAAGAACGTGGACTATAGTTTAACTTAAATTTCTCTGATAGTAGTGGTGATATTTTTTTTCAGGGTGATAATGGATCTCCCGGAGAAATGGGTGCACAAGGACTTGACGGTCGGGAAGTAAGTATAAATTTTATTGTTTTCACATCAATACAGTTTGAGAATTCGAAGATCCCAAGAGGGATCGATCATAGATAGCCAATCTAGTGTCAACTCAAGAAGTACTTTGTTATAAAGGATGTATTTGCTCATCGTGGTAGAATCGATGAATGAATGGTTGTTCGCTTGTCTCACTGTCTAATATAAATCGCGACGTTTCGATAGCTATACTGCTTTTGTATATTGATCGGGTCTCTGTTTGTTTCAGGGGAGCACTGGTACTGAGGGACCCAGAGGATATCAAGGATCCACGGTATGTAATGGGACGGTTATAGTAGATCACAAGAGTTGGATGGACTGTGTTAACCTGTGTTAACTGTATTTAACCGCCGCCTGGTTAGCTCAATTGGGAGAGCGCCGGACTGCTGTGCGGGAGGTCGAGAGTTCAATACCGGCCGGACCAACACTCAGGGTCTTAAAAATTAACTGAGAAGAATATGCTTCCTTTCTTTAACATCAAGAAATGGTTAGATATTCTAGTCTTCTCGGATAGGGACGAATAAATGGAGGTCCCGTCTCCTGCAGGGTTAGGGGCAGGAGACGTTAATTTCCCACGCACGAGATTACTGTGTGATGGATGTCCTCCCCTGGGGTGGGTTGGGTGGGTAACAGGACCCCCGTTGATACCAGTGTTTACTACACTGAAGGGGCTATCCTGTATAAATATAGATGTCTGTCTGTCTGTCTGTCTGTCTGGACTGTGTTAACAACAATTGCTGGGTACTGAGCCCTAGTGATATGCGGTTTGTTCGAGGAAAAAAGATGGTTGTTCTGTGGTCATTATAATGCCTTCACGACAAGGTTTAGAAAAATTAACGTTTAGATAAAATTTTAGGCTACACTGCGAATGGTTTGGAATGCGGCCATTTCACAAAATCAAGCAAAGGTTCAAGTTTGCATAGATAACCTTCCCTTTTCCTTTGCACCTTTTTTCAGAGGGAAGCACCTCATGGGGCCGCTTTTTGAAATAGTTATACATGTCAACAGAAATAATTGAATTTTACCGATGGAAACAACCGACCAGTTTAACGTCGGGTTCTTTTATTGCATTTTATTTTTAGGGAAATCCAGGGATTCCTGGAAAGAGAGGAGAAGTTGGTGTAAAAGGCAAACCGGTAAAACCTTGACAAAGAGGAAAGATCTCCTTGGCTAAAGTTTAATTTGTTGTCTTATTATTGAAAAATATTTTACATTTTGCCGTTTCAGGGTAACAGTGGGAGACCAGGATCACCCGGAAGGCGGGGACCTCGAGGGAAAAGGGTAAGAGTTTAAGTATGAATAATTGATAATGATGATTATAGTATTAGGAGGAACTTCATCACCATCATTGTCTTTTCATGTTTGTTTTGGTGTATATAGTTCAGTATAAATGGATGGATTAATTCTTTAGAACTGAAAGCCCGCTGTTTATTTTCTTGCCGTTTGACTAAGACGAGGGCTCCTTGCGGCAAGAGTGAAAGCTCTTTTCTGTCCGTTTTTGTCCATTGCGTTTGGTGTTTCTCTGTTTTGTCTCTGCTTAAAGGGAACACGCTGGTGTTCCTCTGTTTTGTCTTTGCTTAAAGGAAACACGCTGATTGTACATCTTACAAATTTAATTTAATTTTCTCAAGGTTCCATTTGCAATCTGTGTCAAATTAATCTTCCCCGTCCTGAGCCATCACTTCCGCTCAAAAATCGTGCTTCCCGTCAAAAACTTCCGAACATATCGAGACGTTACTCAACGACAACAAAACAACGCCAGCTCCTTAAAGTTACTATGTTTACTTTTCAGGGAGCTTACGGTGACACTGGCGCCAAAGGCACCATGGGTATCATCGGTTCAAGGGTAAGTATGTTACGTCATACACCACTTTCATAAATGGCTGCCGGATTGATATTCTTTTGTTTAAATTCAAATTAGCCTCACTAGCCTCGCTTGAGAAAATGCATTCTTTTGAATTTTGAACTGGAGAACGAGGCTAGAAAGGCTAATTTAAATTTAAACAAAAGAATATCAATCCGGCAGCCATTTTCGAAAGTGGTCAATGGTTGATCTTAAATATTTTGATGGTTAAATTCAAAGCACTTAACATCCCCCAGGGACCAGCAGGATCAGAAGGACCCATGGGATCACCTGGGGAACGTGGTGTTAAGGTAAGACTTTTCAGTATTACAAATAACATAATTTATCAGCTGTTGGCAGTTGAGTTCTATACTTGTGAACCTTATGGTGATAATTTTGAGTATTTTTATCGAGCTCTTATTAAATACTTTTAACTTTTGTATCGCTTTATTATTATTATTATTATTATCATTATTATTATTATTACTGTTATCATCATTTTAGGGAGTGCCTGGAATAGAAGGGTCGCGAGGGTATTCGGGAAGACAAGGTGAAAGGGTATGTTTAAATGTTGCAGAAGTGATGTTAAAAGTCCTGAATACTCTGATGGAAACTATGATAGAAACGAATGAAACATCCTTTAACAAACTGACAAATTGATTGCATGTTACTGTGCATCTGTTCAGTAATAGATCACGGATAAAGTCGACATGTAAAAAAAAAAAGGAATGGCACGTGAGGTGCAACCGTGTGTGTCGCTGATGTTCTTTCACATTTTGATGTCTTCTGTGATCTTTTACTGAATTGAACGTCAGTAAGAACCAATCAAAATGCTTCATAACTGGCAGGTCAATAACTTTAACATAATTACCTTATTGACTCAATTGATCAAACCAAAATTACCTTATAATTTAATGTAGCTTTTACATGTCTGCTTAGTCGTGCTAAACACAAATTATTGGTCTGCTAGGGAGACATGGGAGATTATGGACCTCTTGGAGTTCAGGGAGAACAGGTAGGTAATTTACAACAACAAAAAATCAACAACAAGAACAACAACAGTAATAACATGAGCCTTTGTGGACTTATTCAGCTTTTAAAACCCAAGAATAATTGGAAGTTCTTTCTAGAGCCTTCGCAGGAAGGTCCATACCAACTGAGTTGTTAAATCGTGAGCTGATTGAAATTCTTCTCGTCTTTACATCAAATAAAAAGGAAAACGTATCTTCCCTAATACGTGATATTTTTTCCAGAGTCTATCAAAATATGTATTTTTTTTTTTTATCCTTTTTTCCCCTCAGGGGCCGCCAGGACTGACTGGAAGAACTGGTCGATCCGGATCACCCGGTTTACATGTAAGAGAAACAGGTTACTCTGGTTTTTGTTCATATAAATTTAACTTATGTTAATTAAGTTGAAAAGAGTTAGCCATCGAATGAAAAATCATGTAGAATACACCTGAATCTTTTTCAGGGCGAGGAAGGGGATTCTGGGAAACCTGGTGAAGTCGGTCCTCTGGTAATTATCAATTATTATTATCTGGTTATCAATTATCAATTATCTGGTAATTATGAATTATTATAGATAATTTGTTCGCTTTACAAAAAGGAAGAAGTCGGTTAGAGAGAGAAAGGTTGGGTCAATGTGTAGTTGTTCGAAAATCAGGACCTGTCTGTGAACATAATATACATTTGCTTATTTTCTTCAACAGAACTTAAAAAGCAACGTTATTTTCCTGAGTTCAGAAGTCCATTCGCTAGCAACAAACTCGATCGTCACCCCATGATTTATTTTTAAGAGTCACAAACCTTGTTTACTTCTAAGTCGAGCTTAAAAATTTCGCATGTCTTCGAGATGTGAAGCACCTGGTTGTAAACTTGTGTCTCATTTGTTTTTTTCGTCTTTCAGGGAGCCTCCGGAAGCCCAGGTATATCGGGTCCAGTTGGAACCGAAGGCGAACTGGTGCGAGTTACATCGTGTTTTTCTAAACAGGACTCTTTAAAACGAAGACATGCTTTACCGAAAAAGAATTGATTTGGTTTCCTTTTAGGGAAAGCCGGGAGATGCTGGAGAACAAGGAGAAGCCGGGCCCGAAGGACCCAAGGTTTGTTTGCATGATTGTTGATTATTAAAAAAAAAAAAAAAAAAAAATGGTTGTGCTGCGGTTAAGTTTACCTGAATCTTATTTTGTTCGAAACTTCTGCTCAAAGAAAGAATAGCATAGAGAAAGACAAAAATTAAAAAGAAAAAATGTTGCATTGCTGTTCTCCGCTTACCGCTGCAGGGAGCTCTTGGACCAAGTGGAACGATAGGTTCCCCTGGAGTAGCTGGTCAACAGGTAAATGGAAGCAAAACCCCTAGATTGAATTGTCGATTTTTTCCCCATAGCTGAACACATCACACACGTTCCAGATATTTCAGATGTATTAACAGTACAGTTTAAACTGTTGTTTTTTAACAGGGGTCCGGTGGTGCAGTTGGTGAGGCAGGTGACACTGGATTACCAGGGGGAGAGGTAAGGAATGTTTTCTTTGTCTAAGATATGTATTGTGTTGCTTCATTTCAAATTTCTAGAAGATAGGTGGGTATATGGACCTTTTCCAAAATGAAATCTAAAAAGGTTTTGTGTATAGTGGTTGTGATGATAAATTATTGAGTTGCATCTCTTCCCCTTTGTTCAGGGGTTACCAGGCTTCCCCGGGTCAAAAGGAGACGACGGAAGTCCTGGGGCAAAGGTAGGTGTATGACAAAACAGATGAGGTTGAAGTTTACAAATTGCTGCTAGAGAATGTTGCCAGAAAAGGAAGTGCAAACCTTATTAAAAATGGATTCCAGAAAGTAGTTATTGTCGTATTAATTTTGATACCCCAGACCTGTGGTGCTGCGTCGCAGGGGGCTATTACAATATAATCTGGTTTTATCAACTAAGTAGTTAAAGTAAATTGGCCAACCGTAAAGAGGTGAAAGGGAAACCTCAGCTTTAAAATCTCTTTACTGTCGCCAATTCACATCAACAACTCAGTTCATAACACCAAATTAACTTTTTAAGAGCAGTAGTGCAATGGTGAATGGCTTGACTTGAAAAATGGAGAGAATATTTTATTTTAGCGTAATTTCAGAGCTGAGCAAAGAGTTTCCAGCAATCCGATTGGTCGAGCGGTTCCTTATATGACGCTATATAAACCTCTCCACGCGGTTTATATAAAATGTTAAAATAAAATGTTAATAAACGTTACTAAAATGTTATGATTTTAGAAATTTCTCTGTTGTTCAGCTCAGAAATTAGACTAAAACAATTATTCGCCTCAGGTTCGGTGAATATTATCGAATAATCCCCGAGACGAAGTCGAGGGGATTAGTCGGCGATATTCACCTCGCCATCGGCGAATAACTGTTAAATATAGCCGGCAGCGGTCTTGGACAATGTGAGGCGAATCCTGTGTTCTGACTGCTGACCGAGCGGGGCCCATTTTGCCGGCTCGGAATTGCACGCTTAGACTCTAAGTCATGAGACAAACGAATTAAAATGTACATATCAATTTTTGATTCTGTTTTTTTTTTTTTTTTTTTAGGGATCTAAAGGAGACGACGGCATGAATGGTGTTCCGGGAAGTCAGGTCAGAAAGAACTCAACGTCTTAATCTGACACTTTGATGACATTATTTCCAGACAGAGATCAATCTATTATGTTAAATTGACAATGCTATATGAGCCATTTTCTTTCAAATTTATTTTAGACCAAAGCTGTGAGGTCTCTTGAGAAGAATACTGTTTGATATCTTCGTATTGCTGGGATGTTTGATTAGGGAATGAGCAGAAGCAGTGGTTTAATAACTTTTTCCATAAGCAGCTGGCGATGGTGTAATAGGCGGTGAAACCCAAACACGGGAACCAGTGTGTAGGCTAAACAGAATAAACAGAGTAAACAGAGGGCAATAAGAAGCCTTACAGGCGACGGGAGACCTTCGCCGGACACAGGCTTTTGTTAAAACCTTTGCGACTTGTGCAGTACCAAAATCTATGAAAATATCACTCATTCCCATAAATCATGAAATGTGGTCGCATTCACAAGTATGCTGTACGTATTACTGGTAATTTCGACTGAAAAGAATTTGTCATATTTAAAACACCGCCTACATGGAAACGTTTTAAATCAATTTCGCCACAAAGTTCTTATGTTTTTAGACGTTGCATTGCAGGGACCAATGGGAAAATCTGGAGACAAAGGATCAAGCGGAAAAAATGTTAGTTGAGTTTTCCAGTCTCTGCCAGCTTTATTCCATAACAAGATACAATGGTGCTTCTCTTTATACTTTAGTTATTCATTTTAGGGTGTGCCCGGCGCCTCGGGTGAACGCGGTGACCAGGGGAAATCTGGACAAATCGTAAGTGGGATTTCTGTTTTCCCGAGAGCGCGTTACTTTATTTTATTTTTATTTTATTTAGCTTCGCCAACCGGCAGGGACACCGCAACAGCTTGCGCCGATTACTGCGGGCCCAATAAACCCACCCATCCCACCGCAGGGGAGGACATCCATCACACAGTAATCTCGTGTGTGGGAAATTAACGTCTCCTACCAGAAGTTAATTTACGTGACGAGACCAAACAGGGAGACTACATAAACTCCAGCCTCCTGAAAAATGTTACTTTCAAAAGAAAACACTATTCACATCTAATATTTTTATCATATTTTCAATCAAAAATTTGCTATTGTCTCTATTAGGGGGTGCCTGGTCCGATGGGTCAGCCTGGAATTCTGGGTCCTGTGGGACGTGTAGTAAGTGATTTTATTCCTCGCCATGAGATGTTTTTTTCCTATGTCTCTTTGTACCGAGAGAAGGATCTGTGTCGATTAAATGTACTGCATAGTACAACAGTTGGCGGTAATGTCGCAATCTGATTGGCTAATTTGCCTTTGTCGATAAGAGTACAAACAACGCTGCTCGCGTTAACGTATCACATAACGTGTCACGCAGTGAAGTTATCGTTTTATTTGACGTCGATAGAAAACGGTTCGACAATGGTTTAGCGTGGTCTCTACTCTTATCAACAACTGTGATGACGAATATCGTTGTCGATAAGAGTACAGGGCACGCTAAACCAATGTCGATTTGTTAATTCTCTTGTTTATGCAGTTCATCGAGAACAATTGTACAAAATCGCAAAATAAAATCCAATAAGTAGTACGTGGTCTATTCAAAGCGTCAGTTATTTCAGTCATGTTTACTTTATATCTTCCCTTTCTTAGGGTTCTATGGGTGCACCTGGTCATTCAGGTGACCCCGGCTCCAAGGGTGAAATGGTAATATCATATCATAATATATCATAAAATCACTATAAATTAAAATGTTATCTTTTGATGAAAATTATTATCTTCGGTGAATTGCAACTCATTACGCAGATATTCTTTCACTGGCTTGTAGCTAAGAAGGGTGACCTTATTCCACCGCGAATTAGCAATAACAGATTGGTTTATTCTTTATGTGGAATTTAGGGTATGAGAGGCCCTCATGGAAAGCGCGGAAAACGAGGATCAAACGGACAACCCGTAAGTTATTAACGTTTTCTTTCGTTTGAAACAATGAAAAAGCTGGGGGTTTGGCTGGTGGGGGTCTGGGGGTAGGGGGCTGGGGGGAGGGGGCTGGGGGGCTGGGGGGGCTGGGAGGTGGCGTCGTAACACAGGAATTCAAGGTTTTAAATTTAACTCGTCCCACGCTCGTGACAAAACAGGAAAACAGCACAACTTTCTTTGCGATTTTGTGTGTAGCAAGCACGAGACAAAACAGAAAACGGTATTCACGGCTTTTTTCTCATTTATCTCGTTGAATTTTATTGTTAGGGAAAGGACAGTTTTATGGGATCACGTGGAGCTAAAGGAAGCAGAGGAGAGAAAGTATGAAAATTAACCACGACCTTCACTTTCTTTAGCTGAGTAAAGAGGCTCAATTTTCCTTACTTTTCGATTCCGGTCTTTTTTCCTCCTCTTCAAGTTCTTATCATGTTGGCGTCAATTCGTTCCATTGATGGCGGGATCCTCTCATTATTTCAGTGGACTTAATTACCCTTCCCGCTTGAAATAAATAAATAAATACTACTAGATCAGTAACTTTTCATGATTGTGTACGTTTATTTTTTAAGGGAGTGACCGGTGAAGGTGGTTTGCCAGGAATGCCAGGGAACAATGGCAACTTGGTACGTAAACAGTAGTTTTGATAAAGAATAAAACTTGTTTTTCTACTCAAGTCTTACTTTTAAATGAAGAGACCTGACAACATATTGGCGTCTTTAACTGGCAATTGCACTAGTTGAAACTTCATCTGCATAGATTATTTCATTACTTTAGTTCCTGATGCCGGTCTTCCATTGATCTTTAACGAACTGCTGTTTCTTTTCCTCAGGGTCCGCGTGGAGATAGTGGTGACCAAGGCGGCCCCGGATTTGAAGGATCAGAGGTAAGTATGCCAACTTGTCTATATAACTAGCCCCGAAAGCATGTAAGATGGAACAAATCCTATATCCTGATTGGCCACCCGAGCCTATCCTACTTGCTCGGGATTGCCTGTATTGATCCCAGAGAAGAACCTCCTTGCTGCCGGTTAAATATACTTCGAAACTTTTACAAAACATTTTCTGTTGAAAAAGATTTTTTTCCCCACACTATTTATATCACAAAACGCGACACGATGAACGAAAAAATAGAAGAAAACCAGTGGTGAATTTATTTAACAATCTTTTTGTATGAACTCACATTTGGTCTTTAACGCATTGTAACTATCTTTCAAACAAACTTTTTTATGCTCCATAACATACTTTAATTTTCCTCATTTTTCTTGCTTATTTATTGTTTACGGTAGGGAAGTGCAGGACCTGTTGGTAATCAAGGACGACAAGGAGATCCAGGCATAAAAGTATGCACACGGAATGCTTGGTCACCATTGAGACAGTGTGACTGAGTGGATAGGGCGCTGGTCTTATTCTGTGTTGGTCCCGGGTTCACTGAAGCTCTCTGCCATGTTACTCACTGGATTTGTTCTCAGTTGTGCCGAGTTCAGTTCCTTTGCTGCACATGTTATGTAGCCAACTGATCTGCATCCTGCCAGCTGGGATTTTAAGATTACGTTTATTCATAATATTTTAATGGTGTGATCGGTTAAGATACATTTCTGTATTAGAAGAGGAGTCCGTCTCGATATATCACAAAGTTTTAACCGAAATAGGCTCATGACAAACCACATATGTGACGAGGACGGGTCGCAGGCGGTTTACCAGGTGGCCGGAGACTTTCGGTGCCTCAAAAGAACATTTCGGGGTGTAGAGTCCCCCCTCCCCCTGCCTCCACTGCAAATTACTGACGATTTAGAAGTCACCTCACTGAGTAAAAAGATATGTGTTTTCCCTTCTTTTCATTTATACCTAAGGGATCGCTAGGCGAGGATGGACTGCCGGGACCTGCAGGTGAACAAGGCATTCGGGTAAGTTAACCAAATTTGTTTGAACTGGAAATACATTGGAACAAGAGCCACTTTATAAAAGCGCCACTGCTAAAATCCGTCTTATATATTTCTTTAGTCTTATGATTAGGAAAGTGACGAATAGAACCCTGACCTTCACCCATTGTTTCTCGCTTTCTCGCTTTTTCACTCGTCTCCTCTGACTAAGAAGACCCTTTCACAGGCTTCACTTTCTGTAGTCTTAGCATACTCTTTACTATCGTGCCTTTTCTGATTGCAGGGCGCTCCTGGTTATCGGGGTACAAACGGACCTTTAGGGGACCGAGGGCCACTGGTAAGGAGTGTATACCGTGTAACGTTTTCCTAGAGAACACTGTAGGGATTAGAGAAAATTTCCCACGCGCAAACTTCGATCGTGTTTGTGATGCTCTCGTTTCTGCGTTCCTCGTGGTATATGGTTAGGCAATTTAAAGGAAAATATTGTAAGATACAGCTATTGTTTAAAAGGATTGACCAACAAAAGGAATTGTCACTAATTTCATCAAGGGCCCATGTGATGTCTATCGCTCGACGGCAGTACGGTCGATTCAGGAATGAGCCGTAACCCTATAACTGCCGTGAGTTACCGAGGCAGAATTTCTGCTTACAACAATTAACACAATATCAAACAGACAAGTCACGCGAATAACGAAAAACATCAGTTAGAGGTTGTTAGTCGATCTAATACTGAACTATCCGAACTAACACGGTAAGAATTGTCTGTTATACAGTAAGGAGGACTACTAATGAGATCTTGGGAGAGAAATGGTCAACAATGGCATGAATATATGAATACTAAAAGACCGACAAACATGATGTACGTATGCACTTGTATCGACACGGTTGTTCTGCTCTCTTTGAGGCGACTGCCTCCTATGGGAGATGAAGCCACATACGTCGTCGAAGTGAGTAAGTGAGTGATGGGAATGAGAATGAGTGAGTGAGCTTTACCCAATTTTGACTAGATGATCCTCGGAATACGTCAAAAGACGATAAACATCTCACAATTATTTTAGGATGGCGCGTGAAAAGACAAAGCTTTCCTTGCAGAAATATCTTAAAATGTGTGATCGGTGATCATAGTAACTCAGAGGAAATATTGTCCTCGGAAGAGAGAGCATGTTACCGTTTGAATCGGCGAATAAAGCTGAATTGTGCTTTACCAGTAGCCACATGCAGTCTTAGACTGTCTGTTTTCTACCCAGGGAGTTACTTTTTGTAACAAATTTATTTCTTTAAAATCTGGAAACAGATTCCGTAAAAGCCCAAAGAATCACCGACTCACTTAGTGGCTTTTATTTCTACAATTTTCAGGGAGGCAACGGTGCACCAGGTGGGATGGGATCTCCAGGGGCCACAGGGCCATCGGTTGGTGAACTGACTTATTTTAATTAACAAATATATTCCAGGTTCCCGTCCGTCTGTTCAGTAACAGAACACACATGACGACATGAAAATGTGGTAACAACAAAAGAGAGGCACGCAAGGTGCAGCCGTGAATGTCACTGATGTTCTTACCACAGAGGCTATCGTTTTATATAATAAGCTAGCAAATGTTTTTGAAAAGTGACCCTATCCATTAGATCATAAGTAAGAACCAATCAAAATGCTAGTATAATTCAGCTTCAAAAAAAAAAATATATTGATCATCATGAACTGTTCTGTGTACCAGTCCTTTTACTTAGAGTCCATTTTACATGTTAATTTGGTTCTATCAAGTAAGTTAAAATTGTAAATTGGTCACCGTAAAGAGTTAAAAAGCTGACGTTTCGGGCGTTAGCCCTTAGTCAGAGCGAATGACGAAGGGTTAACGCTCGAAACATCAGCTTTTTAAATCTTTACGGTGGCCAATTTACAATTTCAACTCACTTGATAGAACCAAGTTACCTTGTTACCCCCACCGACGTAGCACCACAGTTTCTTTAGAAACTTACCTCGTTTATCCATTTGACATGGTTTTGGATACCCGAGATCAGCTTCCTCTCAGTATTACCCTGGCCAAGCTAACTTTTCATCACAAATCTTTTCAATCTTCAACCAACTACTTCTGATTGGCCTTTATTATTACCAAAGTTTTGGTTTTTTATAATACTCAACCTAAATATAAAGCACTTTTTGATGGGTACAAATTGTAGGAGGCATTTGTAATTGTTTCTCCACATGGTGGCCTCACGAAAAAACACTATTGACTCTAAAAATCAACATCCATTTGTAATCCTTACAGGGAGAGTTGGGAGCCGCAGGAATACCTGGGTTGGATGGTAAACCAGCACAAGCGGTAAGTGGACCATAAGAGGGGGAACAGAGCGAGGAGGGGGCAAGGCGAAGAGGGTCTCTAGTCTCCCCAGGATTTGGTACAGGAAATGTCGCTAGTGCGAGTCTCGTGATCTTTTTACAAGTAGTTTCATGATAGGCTTGGTTTGGAGTTTAAAAAAAGCCCCTCTCATCTCAAAATGTTCCGTCACCTCCGCGGATGTTATTAACTGTTTTCTACCAATCATGATCGTCATCATTGTTGTCTGATCATTAATTAGTTGCTTTTGATTTATTGTTCTCCCATCTCTTCAGGGGTCACTTGGTAACAGAGGAATGCCGGGAAGTAGAGGAGAACGTGGAATCCCGGTGAGAAACAAAACACTGAATTAAAAAAAATTACCCACGCCTATTTTCCTTTATGTTTATTGGCTTCTTTATTTTGTCAAATGACAGGGTCGTCCCGGACGTGATGGTGTACTTGGCGGTACAGGAGACAGCGGTCCTCAGGTGAAGCCACGGTGCGATCTAATCAGTGTCAGCATTTGAGCAACTGCGCATAACAGTCAACTGATAACAAGTTTGGGTTTCTTTTGGATTAGGGGAGGGTTAGGCGCACAGTTGCTCAGATAAACGCACTGTCATTGATATGTGCTATCTTGTTTTGCTATAATTACATTTCCTTACATCGGGAAAAGCGACAATTTAAAACCTCGAGCATCGTCTTCATTTTGTTGGAATTTCTTTGCAAACAGGGTCAACGAGGCGAAGGTGGGCCCAGCGGACCACCTGGGCGGACAGGACAAATGGTAAATATTTAAAGCGGGTTAGGCTAGGTCTTTGGAACAAGTTCAGCTGTTACTGCCGGAACTCAATCTTGTTTCCGTAGCCTGAAGCGACCAGGAGTATTGAGACTTCCTCTGGTTGGAACACTAGTCTACCACCGGCTACCCCACCTTCCCTTATCCTAGTCTACCACAGGCTACCCCACCTTCCCTTATCCTAGGATTTCATATCAAGTATGCAGTTAGCCATTTTTGTGGCTACTACTCCTTTGGGAAGCGAAGCCACATATGTTGTCGAGATGAGTGAGTGAGTGAGTGAGTGATTGAGGGTAATAATAGAATTCTTTTTCTTGTCTAACCGGGTACTCATAAATATGTGGGATGCGGCAGGTTTTTTTTTTTTTTGCATGCGAGACAAATCTTCTGCAACACTACCCTCTAGCATCATTATACCACCTCTATCTCTTTTCAATGCTACAAAAATTGTGCTACATCAGTAGCCTCATGCAGTCCTAAACTGCCTATCTTTATTTCAAGGTGGGGGAGAGGCAATTAACGGGCTTGATGTCTCGCTCAAGAAATTGAAACGATAACTCTCTCCCCCGACCATGGCTTGAACCTGGACCTTTTCATTGGTGGGCCAGCGCTTCCTAAGCTGTTCCTTTTACTCCTTTGAAATAATATTCTTTTGGCACGTCACCAGGGTCTGCATGGATTGATTGGCGCTCGGGGAATCATTGGTGAGGTTGGCTCTAAGGTAAGATGAAAAATGCACATCTTGGATATTCGTTCCCTCTAGGGAAACCCTTGTATAAGCCATAAAGGTATGCGCCCCCTATACGTTTGGACTGAGCCGTTACGGCTGAAAACGGGTATCGATTTTGATCATTATGGTCTCATCAAGGGAACCACGAGAGCGTATAAATGTAATTTCGTTTTTAACCCCAAATGAATGATGGCGAAAGAGGAGTAAACAAAATATATCTTTAGAGCTAAATCTTCGGTTGAAATTTACCAATTCTTGACTTTGGTATTGATACCTGGTTTGAAATTGGGTAGAACCGTTAGAGGTTTAACAACGGGTGTGGAAAATATCATATTTTTTCCGAAATCATGGATTTCTCCTGAGATTCCAAATTAATTATTTCTTAACTGGACTTTACAATGAATAAAATCCTTCTACTTATAATTTCTGTTTGTTGGTTTAATTTTTTTTTTGCCCTCGTATGCTTAAGAAATCCTCATTTCAAAGTTGAAAAAACTCAAGTTCAGTTTTTTAACAGGGTGATACAGGAGATCCTGGTGCGAGCGGAAAAGATGGAGCCACAGGAAAGCAGGTTTGAACCAAACGTTTTTCTTTTATTTTACTGATTTGTTTGCTGCATTAACCACCGTTAGGTGTCAGTAACATGGACAAATTGTCTTTTTTTCTTTCATGATTTAGGGGGAGGCTGGAAGGCCAGGTCGAAGAGGTTCCCCTGGAGACAGAGGAAAAGAGGTGAGTTTAAAAGACGATGAGAAAAAAGGTGAGTTTAAAGACGATGAGTTCATGAGTTCATGAATTTCTTTCTTAATCGTAGCGAAAGGCAAATCGCGGCCACTCGTTTCGGGAATAGCCACGATACACTAAGCGGTTTATTGAAGGGACGTGTTGCAACGATGTTGTTCCTCGTGTTCCCTGTACTTTTTGAAATTTGCTTCTTATTGTAAAAACTGAAACACCATCATATGCACTGATCTAATGACTTCAGGTGACCTAACAATATATACTGTTTGAAACTCTCAAGTTGCACTTTTTAGGGCACTTTGGGATCTGGAGGACCCATCGGAAATCCTGGACGTGATGGATTTAAGGTAGGATGAAATGTATCCTTGAACAATTTTCTTTGTCACGTGTTCGTGACAGGACAGAAAACATCTTTCTCGAGAATTTAGCTGTGGACATTCCACGAGGTCTTCTTGTCCATTGTTCCCGGGTCGAAATGGAATTTGGAATGTTGGTTTTTGGGGGTGGAAAAAACCGGAGGACCGGTAGAAAAACCCACAAAGCAAGGGCGAGAACGAAAGACGAACGCAACCCACATGTAACATCGGAATTGAAAGAGACGAATTGAAATCAGGCCACAGCGGTGGGAGAAGAACGCAAATGAGCACCATCCTCGTTCCTCAAGCTGAGTTAGGGTTGTGAGCTTGAAATTGCTGCCACTGTTAGAAGTTTCTCTAAGATTTTATTTCTCATGAGCTGTTTGCTCTTCAATAAGCACAAGGTCGTAAAGCCGAAAATTTTTGTCTTCCACGTACAGGGTGTACCAGGAGAACCCGGTGGACAGGGAACAACTGGGCAGCCTGGCCTTCCCGGAATTGCCGGGTCCCCAGGGATGAGGGGAAGCCCTGGATCGAGTGGCATGGACGTAAGTATATCAGAAAAGACGATGTTGTCTTTGACATGGCATGAAACCTTCTGGATCGAACAACTGGCATATATACTGAACTCTGTGGCAAAAAAGCAACTACTATTTATATCTTTTGCCGCTTCATACAACATTATTGCAACCTAGCCCTCCTCATTTTCCATTACTGCATAATAGTGTGTCCAGTGTTGTCCGGGACCCATATTTATATTCCTAAGCGGAGAGAGCTGCTGTTAAAGTTAAGTGTTTCGTTCAGAACCACCACACGATGTCCCGGTTATGGCTCGAACATGAACTGTCCAATCAAATGAAGGAACGGTTGTTACTACAAACGAACGCAAAACCGATTAAAATTGCTATCGTGTTAACCTGGTATAGAAATTTAAAAGCGCCTTTTAACATGACCAAAAGTACCTCACGATTCGTTTCTCACGATTCATGAAACGATGTTTCGATAGATCAAAACACTTCACAGTGTATATTGTTTTATTCTTAATTAATCATTTTTTTTTTTATTTTTACATTCTTTAGGGAGGAAGAGGAGAGTCAGGCGGTTTGGGATCCAAGGGATTAGCCGGTGAAGCAGTAAGTGTCAGCTCTTACAAAATGGAGGGAACTTCATGATATCATTTAAAGGGTTGTGGTAATGAGAAAGCACTATCGTTTACCTCACAGCCTGCAGTGCCGGCGTATTTTGGGCGCACGAGTGCACATTTTCGTATTAGGCCGCCTCATAGATTTGGTAACTGTGGAGGATTGGGGCGAGGAAATATTTGCTGAGGGAGTAGGTGTTAAGTGGAAAAATGGGCAACGGGGGAGAGGGAGGGGAAGGAGAAGAAAAGTATTTTTTCCTTCCCCTCCCTCTCCCCCGTTGCTCATTTTTCCACTTAACACCTACTCCCTCGGCAAATATTTCCTCGCTCCAATCCTCCACAGTTACCAAATCTAAGATGGCGGCCTAATACGAAAACGTGCACTCGTGCGCCCAAAATACACCGGCAATGCAGGCTATTTACCTCACGATGTAGTCTTTCTGTTGTAGATTGCGATACTGCTACTATTATTTATGCGATGAATTGTTCTGGTTAGTTGTACCATATGAAACAGTTTGCTACGCTGTGATCGGTTCACCGTTTTTGAAACAGCTGTGAGTGACGCAATTCGATGATATGTTCGCTCGGCGAACACAATCGAGCAGAAAGTTATAGATGAGGTTTTCATGTTAGGGGCCAACTAGAAAGTGGCACGGCTTCGACGCATGCAACGAGCCCACGATATGAATTATATTGCGTGAACCAAGCATAGGGCTTTCCAACGGTCAAGTAACGCGCGACAATAGCACAATTGAAAATCATTTAGGAATCTACGACTTACATGAGGTCTAATTGCATGACTACTTTTTCTTTTCAGGGAGATGCTGGTGAACCCGGCGAAAATGGAGAAACTGGAATAGTTGGAAATAAAGTAAAAATAATTTCCAGTGAATGGTAACTTAACAGTCGACTTCTAGTTGATTAAACAATTAAGTTCTTCATTACTTTCATTTCCAGGGAGACCGCGGTGATCCTGGTCAGAGGGGTCCCTCAGGAAAACCTGGCCTGAAGGTAACCAAACTATTGTCCATCGATGTTTTCAAGTTTTTGGGGGAGGGAGAGGGTGTGGTATTTCTTACCACGCTTCGGATGGACATTTCGTTCCTCTTTTCACTCTATTATTCTTCCAACTAGACTCTTAAAAAAATTGTAATATGCCAAATATTCAAGTTCTTTTTTTCCTCAGGGACCAGAAGGATCTGTTGGGCAAAAAGGAAACAGAGGTCGAACCGGTCCAAGGGTATGTATAAAGATGATGAAAGTCACTAAAATTTCAAGTGCCCACTTTTAGAGAAATATCTAATTACTGTACACGCATCCCTGAAATTCTCAAAGGGAGATTACGGGAAACAGAGCTTGAAGGGAATCTATGACAAATCGACAAGAATAATTAGCATAAAAAGGCCGGGAGTGAGGAGTTTCCGAATCGTTGGTTCCTTAAAGTGCGCGAATCTTCGACGCTAAACGTCTGTTTACGTTAATAGGGACAACTACTCGGAAGGCAGCTTTGTGTTCCTTACATGCGAGAGAACCAAAACTCGAGAAGCTTTCAAAGCTAAAGGTCTTTATCTGGAGAAGAATTTATGAATTTAATCTGGCTAAAGCTTGGCTGTGTTAGACCGGTTTCAGCTGTTGGAGTTTCAGAAACACAACTTTTATATTTTACAGGGCGAAGACGGAGCGTTGGGACGAGCTGGTATCCAGGGCTCTCAAGGTTCACAGGTGAGCTGACATTGTTCTCAGTTAGCGTTTCAATTAAGCTTCTTTAACCCGACACCGAAGTAATTATACTCAAAAACAAATGAGAAAACCAGCAAGAGAAGCTAATGAGCTTTGAATCTGAATTGAACGCGTCACTTGCCTCACGCACGGGAAAACCCAGCTGGCCAAACCGTGATTGATGTTACCAGTATAACCTCGTTCCCAGGGTCCTCTCTATCGCGGTAGAAGGAGGACTTGAGAACTAAGTTGTTACCGGTTGTTTTTTATTTGTTTTGGGACTGTGATGGTTAAGGCTTCTCAGGGATTCCTGAAAGGATTTTTCAATGTCCGTGAAAAGTGAACTGGTTATATTTTCCTCAAGAAGTTCATTTTGATTACTGTATCCATGAACTATCGTAAGATAGTGGTATTTTGAGCTCCCTCACAACCAACGTTTTTGATTGGTCGAGTTTCACACATGATGCCGTAACCTTTGACCAATCAGAGTGCACACATCATTGTCCAACTAAGAAGATATTTCAACCTCAAGTTATCTAAAAGCTTTAAGTACCAACACCTACAATTCCTGATTTCTTTGATTTGGAAGCTAAATTGGAAACCAACAAAATAAAATGATGTGGATTGTAAATTTGCTCTCATTCACTATGGTCACAGTTGTTCAAACGTAGGCGCCACATCACTGAATATATGATTTTCTGTTGATTTTAGGGAATCGATGGTCTGAGTGGTTTTCCAGGAGAAAGGGTATGAGAAAATTTCTTCCCCCTCCCTTTTATTTTTGTAGTGAACTATTGTACGGCTTATAGGCCCAACCTTTTCGAGAGGTCAGGGTAACGATCATTTGTCGTCGTGTGGAAAATAAGTGAAGTAAAATGTGCTCGTATAGCAAAAGTACGCGTCGATCGTATTGTCATTTAGTAATTGTATTTTTAGGTCTAGTGTCCTGTATTTAAGTAAGCATGTGAACTGGGTAATTTTTATCCTATTTTGATGATATTCGATATAAACTGAGGCCTGCCCTGAACGGTACCAGAAAGGAATTGTTTAACCTCTTCCACCCTAACATCAGCATGCATATTCTCCATACATTACCCAAGGTGCTGACAAGGAGAATTTGTTTAGCAATCAAGAGTGTCTTTAGTTAGTGATCATTTCCTTGATTCTCCTGACCTTAATGTGGGATTCAGGGGTGATATTGTAAGGAGAAATTAGATGCTGTTCACTCTTAGGAGTCAAAGTGTTAAGCGATATATTTAAGTGTGACGGTTATTTGACATTTGTTGATACACTTTCTTTTTATTAATAGGGCGATGCTGGCCACAGGGTAAGCAGTGTTGATAATTGACAAAGTAACTTATCACTGAAGTGTTGTAATGATAATATTACAGGGTCATGTTTCTTTCTCAAAATCTCATTTATCTCTTTTTGCAATAGGGACCTGAAGGAGATAGGGTATGAATTACCTTTCTTGTTTTGTGAAAACGAAATAACAAATATGCAGACACTGATTTGAACATATCAAAGTGGTAACTCTGTGACATTAATGCAATTATAATTGTTTTGGTCATAGGGTATGCCTGGACCCCCCGGACCCCCAGGACCCCCGGTGAGTAATGTTACGTACTCACTTAGGGTGAGTGGGGAAAACAGCTATCAAACGTCGGGCATGCACAAGGGGGCCAATTTTGGCTGGCTGCGCACCAATTTCCCGCGCGAAAGTTCGTAGGAAAACATAGGAAACAACTGCTGTCACGCAAATTATGCGAAAAAAGGAACGATATGCAAAAAAATGTGCGTTAAGATCTGTGAATAAAAATAAAGCAATCATAGAAATCTGTGAAAAGAAACAAAACTAGGAGAAAGGAAAACGCAAGACTTTTCGAACACAACGATTTCTTAATTACGAGTATCTTGTTGATTTACTACATTTTATTTAGCTTTATCAAAACATTCACACATTTTTACTACTTACTTGACAAACTGAGAGCGCGCCAGCTGGCCATTACAACATTGCGTCTGCACAAGCAAGTGACCGCTGTGTTGAAGTTTACATAAATAATACCACTCATACCCACATTGTATCATTTTTCTTTTCAGGCAGACATAAGATCTCTCAGTGGCTATGTCCAGGTAGATACAATGACAAGTTGCAAAGGCTTTTGCAAGGATATTTTGTAAATCGGATTAGTCTATTATATGGCGGGAAAATTTCTGTTATTTTCGTCCAAAATCGCACGAAATTGTTTGAAATATGACGAGATTCCAATAAAGGACGGAATCGTCGGAAATCGTACTGAACTGTCTTACGGAAATTGGACAGGAAGTTCGACATCGCACGAGAATGCCCGAATTCAGACGGAAACCTCCGAAATTGGAATGAGGTTGAACGAAAACCGAATTTGAGAGCAGTACAAATCGAAGCCAGTGACCCATGATATTTTCGCTTCTTCAATTTTGGTTTAATAGCCTGTTTCTTGTTTCTTTGTCAGCGCTTGAATAACCGAGGCACTGGCTCTTACAGCATTGAAAATGAAAAAGCAAAGCTGTACAGAGGTTCAAAAGATCAGGTAAGGATTGGGAACGGATGTTTTGACTTAGTTTAAAAGTTTACCTCAGGATTGAATGCGATTATTTTGGCCGGCTAAGCAAGGAATTTCATAGCTTAGAGTGGAATAGATACTACGCGATTACGTGTTCCGTTAGCGTTGTTTACTGTCTGACATCACCCTTTTTTCTCGAGGAGAAGGTTTCAAAACTTAAAAAACGCTTGGAGCTGTTTTTAATTTTGATCTTTACTTTCTTTTATAGAGCGGAGAGGCTTTAATAGATCCAGTAAGTTAAAAGTAAAAGTAACAGTGACACTGAAAAACTCGGCTGCGCCTCGTAGGTCACTTTTTTGGTCATACCACATCTCGACGTCACCTAGGATCTATTACTAAACGGACGCATGGAAACATGGGATCTATTTTACAATTAACGTCAATTTTCTATCGTCTATAACCTTATTGATCATAGAAATGACGTCAACCATGTTGAACTTGAAACTACGGTTTCAGCCGTAACGTATTAATTCTCGTTCCTGTTTAGGTTAAACTTACGTTGGCTTTGATGCATTACGAACTTGAAATGTACAAGCAACCTAATGGCACTAAAGAATTTCCAGCCCGTACGTGTCGAGACCTCGTAGCATGTTATCCAGGTCTCACCAGCGGTAAGTTTTCTTCAACAGTTAAAATGCACTTCGATTAAGTGTCGTTGAGCCAAATCAAAATAAATCACTACAACCAATCAGAACAAAGGAAATATTACAAGGAATAAGACTTACTCGAAGCAAAAATATGCAAATTGCTTTCAAGCGCGGGAAAAGGCGGGTGACCACTGTATCATTGCATCTCATTGGTTAAGAGATTGGCTGGAGTTTTCTCGACCAATCACGGAGTGAAGGAAATAGAACCAATGCAAAATCAGATTGATTTCAATACCAGATCGATAATTTCACTAAGTGGCCGCCATTTTGCCCAGACCGGTATTTGTTTTCGTAGCACTGACAACTTCCTCCCCGCCCCTTCATGTTGTTTGAAGATTTTGACGTGTTTAATTTTTCCTGATATGCCTTACGGAAGTTAATGAGAGGAATGTTAAATCTTCTTCTAAGGATATAGGGCCAAAAATTCTCGAAAAGTTGACACAATGAACAGTTGGATAGTTGCTAAGCTATTAATATGCAAACAACCAAAATTGACTCAGTCGAATCACATTCCTAAAGGTGACTTTTGGATTGACCCAAATGAGGGCGTGCCCGATGATGCTGTCAAAGTTTACTGTGACTTCTCCTTCAACGCAACTTGTTTACACTCCAACAATGAAAAGAAGGTATGCTGGGTAGGACGAAAGGCTAACAATCGAAACGTCAGCTTTTGGAACTCCCTACGGTGACCAATTGACACTATCAACTCCGTTGATAAAACCAAATTCTCTTGTTATACCCCCCCCCCCCCCCTTCCTACTGATGCAGCACTACAGTTTCTTTAGAAACCTACCCCAATTGTTCTATGGTATGTTAAGTATAATAATTTTAGATTAATGATTTTCCTAATGTTTTTAAAATTTATATAATGAGCAGTTAAGAAATTGTTTTCTTATCTTGGCATTTTAGCTCTTTTTCGAGTAAGTTTAGTTATCACTTTCTTTTCTTCAAACGACATGTTTACTTTATTGAATAACCAGGCTTGGAAAAAAAGATTTTACCGATGTTTTGTGTCAAGAACTAAATCACTCCTTCGGTAATATGTTCTGGGTGTTATTAGGCAACCGATTAAGAGAAACTCACTTAATTCTTGAATCTTAACTAGCTCGACTCGCTCGTGTCCCTATGGAGAATGTGCACCTTGAAGTTGTTGAAGTTGAAGTTCATTTATTTGTTAAGGCAGGTTGATTAATTGGCAGCTGTAATAGCTGATGTGGACCTGCTGTCCTAACCTACCCATCCCACCCCAGGGGAGGACATCCATCACACAGCAATCTCGTGTGTGGGAAATTAACGTCTCCTGCCCCAACCCTGCAGGAGACGGGACCTCCATTTATTCGTCCCTATCCGAGAAGACTAGAATATCTTACCATTTCTTGATGTCATAGAAAGGTAGCAAATTCTTCTCAATTATTTTAAGACCTTGAGTGTTGGTCCGGCCGGGGCTCGAACCCTCGACCTCCCGCACTACAGTCCAGTGCTCTATCCATTGAGCTAACCGGGAGAAAATGGATAAAAAGAAATGGATATATCTTACTTTACTTTTAATGTTTGGACTACATTCTGTCGATGCAGCCATTCACGATCAGAAAGAGGAAATGGTTCTTAGGACCTGACGAATACAAATGGCTTGGAGCAGATCTTGGCGCCTTTAACAAGGTGACAACGAATAATTTCCTATTAATACGTTAATGGCCGTCAAAAAATCACTTTTCTTAAATAGCTGATAACTATCAAGGTAAACTACTTGTAAATATTAGAGAGATTTCCGATTGAGTGTCCTAAAAACAAGACCTAACTCAAAGTGAAAAGAAGCAAACCGAGTAAAGCGCAGGCGACCAAGTCGTGACTGGTCGTAGTTTTGTATCTGATTGCAATTGGCTGAGAGAGTGTTGTGAGTTTTCTGGACCAATCACAGAGTGAAGTAAAGCAAAACCAAGGCAATCGGCCCAGATTACCTTCGACACTCAATTTAAATTTGCATTTTTTCGAAGTTATAATGACTCCCTTGTTTACCGAGATAGAATTGGTATTGTCTGACATGGATATGTTTAACGGAGACGTGCGGCGTTCAATCTAGGGCGAAGTTCATTGGATAAATTGATAAAAGCCATTCTAGATCCCAGCCGGCTCACTAGTACTGAAGACTTTGTGTTGTGTTTTACTTTTACGGTTATTTAGCACAGTAAGGAGGTCATGACTCAATTAACATGCATTAAAAGTTCTCATTTCTGTTTTGCCTGCAGATCAAGTACGTCAAATACTCCAGCCAAATCTCATTTCTTCGCCTGCTGAGTGACCGCGCCCGCCAGTCTATAACCTACCATTGCAAAAACTCTGTAGCCTGGTATGACCAACAGCTTAATGACGTCACCAAGTCATTAAAAATCATGACCGATAATGGTGTGATTATACACTCGAGTTCGTCTAACAAGTTCAAGCCCAGTGTACTCGCAGACAATTGTCAAGTAAGTGAAAGCAAAGGAAGAATAGGGTCGGAACGATACAAATACCTCGACCGAAATAAAATCTTTAATCTAAAATATTAAAAAACATGGCTTTGATAATTAATGTTTGACGGATTTTCTCTAAACTCTACTGAGTTTAGAGTTCTCATTATTTCTGCTCAAGATGTAGTGGACTATTGCCATTAATAGGGAGCCTAAACATTCAGGAAGGCAATGCCAAGGAAGACGTAGATTAAAAAGTGAATTCATAGTTTTTGTTAGAATTTCGCGAATAGCTGGATATGTTTACCGTCTCTAACGGCGCCACGTCTTGGCTGTCAGCAGCGTTGAGCCCCAAATGGAAAGTAACTAATTTGCCGTCGAGGTTTCTCTTTCAGATCACGCAAATTTCGATGATTTTACGTTGTTGTTTTACAGAGGACGGCGGAGAAATGCACTAAGTGTTGAAACGCACGTGCTGGCCATTGTTCTGCCAACTAGATCTTTTACTTTGCCACGTCCTTGTTGCCGTCACTGTCGTGGTTTGGTTAAGGTCCTTTTTATCAAAGGGACTTGAGCGATTAAATACAGCTTCTTAAAGGGGTTTATCATTTTCTTTTCATTCCGTTCTAGGTAAAGAACGGCACGTGGCTTTACACCATAATTCAAGTGGACACGCCCAAACCAAACCGACTTCCAGTACGAGATGTAGCTGCGTACGACATCGGAGACGAAAACGAAGAATTTGGACTGGAAATTGGACCTGTTTGCTTTTATTAATCTTTTTATTCTCTCTTTTATCTTCTTATAACATGCCGTTGAAGTAAACTCAAGGAATTTGTACCATATGTTTTAACTTATTGTGTGGACTGCTTGAATGATAGTTTAAATAGCCAATTATAATTCAGCTAATTCTCCACCTTTTGTTTGAGTTATTTGTGGTCTATTTAACCCTCTCACTCCCAGGATCGTATTAGCAATTCTCCTAAATGTATGCTATGCAATTCTTACGATGTTCCTCTGAAGAATTTGGTATTGGATCAATTAATAATCTCCTAATTGATATTTTTCGTTATTCTCATCACTTGTCTGCTTGATATTGTGAGGAGAAATTAAGTCTTGGTCACTCGTGGGAGTTAGAGTTATTAAGCAATAGGCCGCACTTCCTGTCGGTTTACCGGATGAAAGCGCGGGAAAAGGCGGATGACCACTGTATCATTGCATCTGATTGGTTAAGAGATTGGCTGGAGTGAAAACCCGCGCATGATGTCGGGAGAACACGAGAAAAGTTTGCAGATAACGAGCCGGAGCAGATTGATTAACAAACGTTTTGAGTATTACACCGGTAAACCGATACACAATGCGGTCTATTGCTTTTCACAAAATTACCTCCAATTTGCTATAGGTTTACCAGTGCAATAAACAATAGGTTTATAACCAATCAGATCACCCCCTAGTATCTCGGTTATGTTGTAAAACCCATTAATGCTTTGTCCCTGGCAAACCGAACTACTTCGATAAACGTTTGATCGGTTTTAACCATGACGGTGCTTTGAAAATGATCTTGTCTGAAAGGTGTCATCTTCCAAGTTTGCAAAGATATTTCTGTACTTAGATCTAGCCTCGTGTTCTAGAGATGATTTTTGACCTGCTAGGTGGCTAAGGAATTTGTAGATTTGATCAAAGAACGTAGCTGTGACTACGATGCAAAAAATTGAAGCCTACTCGCAGGGTTGTTTGATTTTCAGACCCTTCTTGGATCACTTTGATGTCAATCCTGAGTCGCTTTGAGCAATTCACTGTTGTGACCAAAGTATTAGTTGTTTTATGAAGTTGCTTTGTCAACTCCAACCTGTTTCCTTTACCGTTTTTCAACTCAAGGCTTGTTTATCCCTTTGGCCCCCCTGAGAGCCTAGCATGTCAACCCTTTATTATACAAGAGAACAAAGGAAATGATCACCTACTAAACAAGCTCTTGATTGTTAAACAAATTCTCCTTGTCAGCACCTTAGGAAATGTCTAAAGAATAGTATGGAGAATATGCATACTGAGGGTGTAAACGGTTCTAACAAAGCTCCCACAAGATAAATACTCAACCCTCTTGCAAGTGGATATTTTCAAATGATGTCTGTAATAAAACAACACTTTGTCCATTCTCTCATCCTACAAAAGGCCATGCCCATGGCTGTTGTAAAATTACTCCAAATGTCCTTTGTTTTGTCTATTACCACAAGCAAACCTCTTTGCAATCTTGACAGTGTAAAGTGATATTGTTGCAATGACTTAGCAAGCAAATGTGGGCACTCCGTTGAATGTGATCCTGGTAAAACAACAAATGAAAAAGATTGAATATAGTAAGGCCAATTTTATGCTTGACACTAAGCAATATTTCCTGTACTGAAATCAGGGTGGTATTCATCCCCCCTCAAATATTGTCTTAGGGAGGTTACAGACCCCATGTGTTGTTCTATGGTGCACTCTTGCTATGAACAGTAGCTTAAATGCATTATGATAATAAAATTAACTTGATTGAACCAATTGTTATAAATTTTTTTTTTTTCACATTTTGGCTTTTTTATAGCCTTATAATATACATGAAAAAAATTCTCAGTTCTGATTGGTTAAGATGAATGCAGTTTTCAGTTAATTCAGTGCAGCAGAGAGTTAATTAAGTGCAAAGAAAGAAACAAACCAGACATTCTGATTGGTCAGAATGATTGGTCAATGTAAATGTCAAGCTCATTGTCACTTGTAGGGTTTGAATAAATTATTTTTACACGTGATGTGCGCGCTTTTCTTCTGCGTAGTTATGAGAAGCTACCTCGTATTTTTTCACGTATATTATGAATAGATAATCACATGATTTTCTCGTGCAATTTGGAATAAATAAGCACTTGTAACTTTTTTCAAAGACCACAAATTGCACTCGCCCTACGGGCTCATGCAATTTTGTTAGTCTTTGAAAAAATTTACTCGTGCTTATTTATTCCAAATTGTACTCGAAATCATGTGATTACCTGTACAAACATTATTTTATTCACTAACATGGAGGCCAACAGTGGTGGACATTTATTGAGCTACAAAACAGCGAGGTCAATATCCACCACTTTCGCCAACACTGGGGTGAGTAATAATTGTTTTAGTAATACTTCACAGAAACTGAAACATCAGTTTCTTACTTCCAACAAACTGAAAAATGGTCAGAGGGTAAACTCCTGCCATGCGATTTTGTCTCTTCAGCTTCTTGGAGGTAAATAGTACTTGTTATTCACTTCCAAACTGGCCAATCAGTGTGCATGAAAAGTACTATTCACTTGTGTGGTATTCCTAATGCATGACATTACTGCTTTGAAGACAACAATCATTCCAAAAATAGTTCTGGTGTTCCTGGGTCCAGTTCAGCATTTTACAAACCACTATAAATAACAGGATATTTTATAGTAAACCTAGCTAGGCCTAGAAATAGTAAAACATAAACTTTTTCAATCTTAAATGTCAGTTGTAAAGGCAATCCCCACCACCAAGATAGATAATTAGATATACTACAGTATTCGTGCGAGTACAACAGGGTACCCAATACAAAAAAGCATAAAATTATTAATTTAAAACATGAATAACAATTAGATTACAACTTCTATCAAATCAATTGAAGAAACTAAAATGGTTCAATATTAGTTTCTACCTCCACTGCTTTTATACAGGACTCATACCAACCAGATATCTGAGTCTTTCAAAGACAAAAAAAGTAACAATGGTATGTGGACCTATTCTCATCCAGTTGGGTATAAATCCTTTATAAAGTCCTAGCAATCCTTCATGTCCAACAATTTTCCCTATACAATGAATGGTATTTCTATAAACCAATGGCTTTCCATTGGCATCTTTCTTCTGGTTCATCATGCGCGTTTTCACCACATCAAATGGTGATGTACTGAGAGCTGTCACAAATCCAGCAATGAAAGATGATACACCATGCAGGGCTGGTCCTTCTTCCATCAACTGCGCATTTAATAAAGTATGCTTGGTATGGTCATACGACGGAATTTGTGCTGCTGTCAAAATGGCAGCACGCTGAACTGTTGGACCCACACCTGTCCATAATCCTCTTACACCTTCCTTTTGTGCTATTCTCCAAAATGCATGGAAAGTGTGTCGATATTCTGATTTTTTTCCAGGCCCCAAAGCTTGGAAGCGAACTTTAACTAAGTCTGTGGGTGTGGCAATAGCACTACCTATTGTTCCTGATGTTGCACCAGCCACAATTTTCTTCCACAGAGGAGTGTGAGCAATATCAGTTGCTCCTAACTTAACTTTTAATGGCTCATATGCTCCCAGCCTAATGGTACTGTATGATCCTTCTCTCATCATTGATGGCAGTAACCTAACAAGAAAAACACTTTATTGAGGCTTTGTTCATGAAGACAAAACCCATTGAGTGTGGGTTTTATTCTCATCTGAATATTTCAGAGTTCAGGTGCTGCATTCAACCTTAGTTCACTGCAAATATGTCGCCAAAAACCATGCTGTTGTGTCATGATTCATTAACTGCATCAAAAGAGCAGTGCACTTCGACTTTACTCTTTAAACCCCTAAGAGTGACCAGTAACTAAATTACCTTTACAGCATCACTGCTGAATTGCACAGTAAGGTAATGAGAATAAAAGAAACAATTGCCAACTAAAAAAGCTCATCAGTTGGCAAACAAATTCTCCTCATCAGCACCAGAAGAAATGTACATTTTGTACAGAGAAAAATTTGGAGAATAAGCATAATGATGTAAGGTGTAAAGGGTTATAGCATTGTCCAGAAAACTGTGTTTTGACCAAGCAAGTACCTCTATCTTATCAAAATAACTTTTCCTTGACCTGGCAAAGCTGAACAATCTAAGAGAGCAAACTGCCCATCCTCTGTGAAACCAAGCAAACCTCAAAAAGTTTATCCTTTAACTCCCGAGAACTGATTATCAATTCTCGCCTCTAGCTTCTAGACATTTCCTCGCAAATAAGTTGTAAGAATTTGGTTTTAGATCAAGATGACAACTTCTTTCTAATAAGTTTGTGTATTCTCAATACCTGTTTTGGTGGATAATGCATGGATATTAAAAGGAGAAGTTACATGTTAATCATTTCTAGGAGTTAAGGGTTGGAGCTTTGTAACTTACCCTTTGTAAAGACCACTCAAGCCCTCCTCTGAGAAAATTCGAATACCTCCTCTTATGAACCCCTTATAATAACGGTCTTTAAAAATATTCTTGCTACTATGTTTAGAACCCAATTCATTCTCAAGTTGCATGCGAATCTTGATGACATCTATTGGGTTTGTCACTGCAAAATAAATCAAACGGAAGATTATTACCATATCTCCCAAGTGAAAGATTGTTGCCTTGTAGCACTCATGGAAAATCAAATTGGATGGGCAGTTTTTTAATATTTTTTCAGACCTTCGTCATCTGTGCATTGAGGAAATTTCCATTATTCTCCAGAGATCTCCTTGGTAACCAACTACAACTGAATCAAAACAATGACCAGTCTGTACAACTGAAGATGCTTGAGTAATTCAAAGTTCTGAAGACAATTGCGAGAAAGTTAGGTCACAAACTCATCTACAGAGCTCTCCCTGATAAAATCACAGGATGGCATTTAACGCACAATGTTCACTTCATATATTTCAACTGAGTTTTTTGCAAAACTGTGGCAATAAGTACTGCAAAAGGTATCAACATTTTTCTTGCTCACGTCAAGGTTTGGTTGGCAAGGGTTGAGGGAGAGCTCGTGTGATTAGATAGAAGTTTCAGGCTCATTGAAATGCCTCCCAGTTAGCTCAATGGATAGAGCCCTGGACTGATGTACGGGAGGTCGAGGGTTCGAGCCCCAGCCGGACCAACACTCAAGGTCTTAAAATAATTGAGAAGAATATGCTGCCTTTATAACATCAAGAAATGTTTTAGATACTCTAGTCTTCTCAGATAGGGACGAATAAATGGAGGTCCTGTCTCCTGCAGGGTTAGGGATAGGACACGTTAATTTTCCATGCACGAGATTACTGTGTGACGGATGTCTTCCCCTGGGTTGGGATAGGTGGGTTGTTGTCTTGTGTTTCATACATGAGCCTCTGGCTCGGGCAATATGGGTAACCATGTCCCACATAAAGTAAAAACTTTCAATTGATTGATTACTTTGATTGCATGGGCTCTTTGCATGACTTGATCACGTGATCAAATTTCACTAGACACAAAAACAGTTTGCTTTTGAAAAATTTTGTTAGCACAAGCTGAAAGAGCATATTAAAATTAATAAACTGGAGAATTTACAGCCGCATATCTCAAAAGTAGCGATTGCAACAGCCACTGAAATTTAGAAGCATTAATTTTGTATGAGAAAAAAAAAACTTTTGCCAGCCAGTCACGCTGACATGGTTTTCTATGCAAATCCTTGTAAATTCTAAAATTTTCAAAACTGTCGTTAAATCTTTCCCTTACGCATTTAAGGGCTCAAATTGTCTGTTTTTAATTCAAAGGAGATTTAGGCGTTGTAAATGCTTAGGGAAATATTTTTCTCATACAAACGCTTCTAACTTTCGGCGGCCGTTGCAATCGTTACTTTTGAGATACACGGCTGAAAATTCTCAGGTTACTTAATTTTAATATGCTCTTTCAGCGTGTACTAACAAAATTTTTCAAAAGTGAACTGATTTCGTGTGTACCGAAAATTACTCACGTGGTCAAGTCATTGAAAGCAAGTGGTCTTTCTCAAGTGAGAGAGCCTTTTCTTTTTATGATCTTAGCTTTCTTGATCGAGATTAAAAACGAGCATGGTTGACTTAAAATAAAAGTTAGGAAGTTACCAGAACCTACCTGCTCCACCACACATGTTAGAAATTCCGCTTAGCGCAAATCTTGTCAAATTATCCGATGATTGTGTAGACATTTTAAGGTTCAAAACAGTTTTCAACCGGGTCAGTTACGGTCGACAACGATTAAATGTTCCAGAAGGACAGAACCACTCGATATTTTTCCACTGGCCATGTGGAGAGCCCGGCAGCAGTAACAATTCAAATATCGACAAATTTTTGCTCTCCCGGTGGTGGTGATTGGTTTCTGTCAGCAGACAGGCGGTTAATGACGTTGTCAAGTTGAAGAAGTTTGTCATTTTGACAAGATTTATGATGAATTTTATTGAATTTTGTTTCATCATCTGTTAGCAAAGAAAGTGCTCGGAATTAAGTGTCAAATCTTAACTGTACACGGAGAAAACTCGGATAAGGCGAGTAATTACCGACAGGTATTCTCTAAACTGAAATCAAATAGATAATAAACAAGGGGACGCAAGGGATAGAAATGTTATTTTTATCCCACACCCGGCCAGTTGTCAATCACCCCCGTACTGTCCAATGAGATTTTTTTCACGCGGGTAGGGTGGACACATTTGCAAAATAATTAGCCAATCAGAGGCGAGTAAGTGGATTTTTCTGGGGTGGCCTCAGCCCTGCTTGCTTAAAGCTTCGCCGCCATCGCAGCCGTTTACACGCTTGTAGGGTGGGGAAAGTAGCGACAAAATGGCAACTCCAGGACAGAAGGAGAGAGAGGCCGAGCTTCACTCTGTCCTCAGAGCTGCGAACCTGTTAGACTACTACCCTAGCTTCCTCGAACAAGGAGGCGACGATGTACAACAGTTCTGCGATGCGAGCGAAGATGAGTTCAAAGAAATTGTCGCGTTGGTTGGCATGTCGACGAAGCCACTTCACACTCGTAGGCTGCAGAAAGCTTTGGTGGAATGGAAAAGCAAACGAGGCAATTCTCCAGAACGAATCAGTCCTGGATCTTGGATGGATAAGTGGACTTCTTCGTCTCAAGTCAGTCGAACTCCTCAATCAAGTACATCATCGCCTGTTACTGCTGCAACAACGCCGACAAGTGCTGGACGAAAGCGGCGAGGCAGCTCTGGCGCCGGCAAAAGTGGTCCGGAGAAACGAGTTGTAGAGCTGAAGCTCCCGCCGATGGAGGTCATCATCGACTGGGAAAAACTCGACCCTGAACGACAGCAGTTGATCCGAGATCATTCGCGAATTTACGGTCGAGATATCAAGAAACGCAAGACTAATACGCTGAACTCACACGAACAAATGATCAATGAAGCCGCAGCACAACTTTGTCTTCGAGATCCGACACTTCTAGTTCGACGCGATGAATTGTTTACAATGGCCAGGCGAGTTGTTCGTGACAGTGGTTTTACCTTTGTGCATGGCCACTCAAGGTCCAAGTTTGTTTCCGAATCAGATGACGAGATGGATGGTGAGTGATTCGCGATAAACTCGTTTGCTAAGTATGCAAAATCGTTTCTGTGTATATCTTTAGGTTAGTTATCTTTCATGTTGGATGAAACATGATATGACGAGTGCCTGGAGACATATTTACCTTCTTTGAATCAGTCAAAAGTAGGTTGCCAAGATCTTATGCTTCTGATCCAGTTTATCATCATTATCATTGTTAGTGTTTCTACCAATATTATCATTATTTGTTGTTTTAATCATCATTGTTATTATAAAAATTATTAGTATATACCACACAGCTGGTGAACAGTGCCTTTTGCACGCACTGATTGGCTGGTTCTTAATTAAGTGATTGGCAATATTATTCACCTCAACGCAGCCAGAGACAATTTCTAGTGACAGTAAATGAACTGCTTTTTTTTTGTTTCTGTTTGGTACATACTAAATCAATTACACTGGAACCCCTATAAATGGGACCCTTATTAAACCAGAATCCTCTCTTTAACAGACCTTTTTTCAGCCTCAAAATCTCTGTCATACGTTTTCTCTATTTTTAACCTCAGTAAACCAGAACCCCTCACTCCCAGAAACCAGATGCCTTTTTCAGTCTATAATCTCATACTGACAAAGAAATTGACTCCATTAAACCAGACATGAAAGTTTTAAGGTTGCCACCAAAATCATATCACATGTTTTTATACGTGATTTAAATTAAATTGTAATCATGCAGCTGTGAAATCCCAATCAGAAGTGAGAAACGCATATCAGCTACTTACTCATTGTTCTATTGGTACTGAGCAAAAAATTTTAAGTTGACAATTGTGCTGCTGTTGTTGGGTTGAATGAAATACAACAATAGGGGTCAGGTTAAAAGCTTCCTTGTGATCCATGTTGTTTGCTCCTTTACTAATGTGCTTTATTAGTAAATAAAGGCTAATGGTTTTGAAAGAAACTGTTTGGGGCAGCGTCGGTGGGAGTAACGAAATAATTTGGATATATCAACTTGGATATATCGCTCCAACAAAGGGCTAACGCTTGAAACGTCAGCTTTTGTAATCGTTACGGTGGCCAATTTACCATTTCAACTTTGTTGATATATCCAAATTATTGCTTTATTAGTACTCATGTACCATAATCATACTGGTACTTACAGTCAGGCAGTACATTATGCAGAGTAAAATTGCCTTGTGGATGAAATCATAGTACACTGAACATCCCTCTAAACTGGACATTTCCTCCAGTCCCAAGGGTGTCCAGTTTAGAGGGGTTCCACTGTATTCACTTCAATGTCTGTGAAAATCGTGGATGTGTACCACACTGCTTCATGGCTTGGCAAACATCCACCACTATTCACCTCCACTTCCTGGTATTCTTAAAAATGTGCATTTTTCCTTGTAGTTGCTAAACAATTTTTTTGTTCAGGAATTGTTTACATATGTGTCAGTAACTGTTATCTTACTGTCTCGATGTTTCATTAACCCTTTGATCAATGAAAGTGATTTCTCCTCATAATATTGCCCCCTGAGTCATTCTTTATTGTAAGTCACAACATTAAAGAGAATGATTATCAATTAATAAAGAAACTCTTGTTTGTCAGCTTAATGTTATATTGATATTGTAAGGATAAATGTTGTCGTGAGAGTTAAAAGGTGAAAGCACTGTACAATGTTGGTTGAGGTGGTTTGTGAGGAGTAGTTCCTGTATCTATTCATTTCAATTACACTGGTAAAGAATGCTGAAAAGTATATGTCAATGGAGGCACATGGCAAAGAGCAACTTCTCTGAAAATGTCAACAAAAGGTACAAATCAATAGACCATCACCAAAGAAAAAAAAAGTATAATGGAATGGGAACAGAAGCAACAAGGCCAAAAATTGACAACCTTAACGAATAGCAGAAAGAGGCAAGAAAAGTAATGCCAACCAGACATACAAACTTGCCACTATTTCGATCCTTTGTTAATTCTCCCTCGATTATTTTTCATCTTAGCATTGTTGTCTTATTTGCCTGAAGATATCGTTGCAATAGAGATGACATATGACTTTTACAACACTTATCGTCTCTCCTGCATCTTCATTATCTATATTATAGGTCTATGATGCATTTTTTTTGGATTAGCTTTTCTCCTGTATTATTTTAAGTTGTAGGATGGTTTTCAAATTATATTTCCGACTACATGTATGTGCATGTAGACCACTTTCATAAATGGCTGCCAGATTAATATTCTTTTGTTAAATTTAAATTAGCCTTGCTGACCTCATTCTCCAGTACAAAATTCAAAAGAAGACATTATCTCAAGCGAGGCCAGAAGGGCTAATTCAAATTTAAACAAAAGAATATTAATCCGGCAGCCATTTATGAAAGTGGTCTATTGTGTGCCTATTTTGTACAAGTTGCAACCTCCTGCGCATGATTCTAAGCTACCTGGAGCTTCTTGTCATTCATACTCACAATGTCCAGGGATATAATCTGAGTTTGACTTTCGTGTTATCCATTTATGTCTGTGTTGGCCTTATTGTTTCCAACAGGTGCAAAAAAGAATCAAGTATCTCAGGCAAACAAACTCAAAAGAGAGGAGCGATTGAATGAAATTGATGATCTTATGCAGAACAACAAAGAATTACAAGAGCAAATAATGCAGAAACTGGATGAAGCAAGATCATTAAATGCAACTGCAGAGGTATAATGTATTTCTTTCTTTTTTTTTTTCGCTCGTACTGGTAAGGTAATGTACCCAGCCAGAGCTTTCACCCTTTCACTCCCAAGATTGCAGTGAGAATTCTCCTTACTGTCTGCTATTCAATTCTTGTGACATTAGTTCACAGAATTTGGTAATGGGTTATAGGGTCAACTGCATTTCCTTAGCTTAAAGTCCCATCCCCCATCTGGATAGGATGCTAATCCCATCTCAAGGTTACACCCCTGAGCAATTCATCAGGCTTCCCCGTCAATTCACTGGTCTCCATCGAGAGGCACTGTGAGATTATTGCTTTGCCCACCTCTCGAGTTGGAGTCCAGCACACCAACAAATTGGTTACCATGTCTCCCACTTACTTGTTGATGGATAAGCCTACAACTTTTCATGGAATAAAACAGGTAATAATAATAATGAAGTTTAGGCAACTTAAAGTTGACTTAGTGTAAAATTTTTGCCAGGACTCATCACTTGTTTTGTTTCTGTTATCTCAGATAACTGAGCTTCAGTCTGACCTCAATAAGCTGCAGAGCCAACAAGTTTCATTGCAGCTGGAACACAAAGAGTTGAAGAAAAAACAACGACGATCAGAAAGATATTACACAAACAAACAAACCAAGGACTCAGGATCACAGGGCAACAGTATTCAGGATGAAGAAGTAGACATGGTTGGTGATGTATCATTACAGAGTGACCTCTCTGTGGATGACCCCTCTGAAGAAGGTATTTGAAGTAAATCATGAATACTGTACTTCCTCAATTAAGTGCCCAGATGCTTGTTTAAAATTTCAGTGACTGTGAAAAGAGGAGGGGTGGGGCTATTGAAAGGGGGACACTTATTCTAAGGGGTTGCTTATAAAGAAATGGTCAAATTGAAGCTTTAAAAGTTTAATAAAAAGGTGGCTGTGAAAAGAGCTTTTCTTTGTATCCCTTCTATTTAAGGGTGGGGGTTGTTTGATGTATATCTTATTAACCAAACGCGAGGGCCGTACTGAGAGGATATTGGCCCAAGGTCTTGACAGTATGGACCAAGTGTAGCTTGGTCCGTACAAAAAAGACAGAGGGCCAATATTCCTCCATTATGGTCCTGAGCAAGCTTGGTTAATAAGAGATTTATTATACGACTGAAGTTCAAAGGGACACAAGTGCGGTATCATTCGGGACCATATGGGACAGTGCCTGGTCCAATACTTAGAGAATAATGGACAGGCAATAGAGCATTTTGATTGGTTGATTTTAGTTATTGGCCCTCTGACTGCCTGAGTCGTGTAATAATATGCTTACCGTATTTCTTCACCTATAAGCCGAGCGATTTTTTCAGTTTTCGACCCAAAATTTTGGGAGATTTTTCACGGAGAACGGGGTTCGGCTTATAGCCGAGGGTTTTACATTTTAAAAATATACAGTTGCTGAATAACTTTACCCCCCCGGCTTGTAGTCAAGTTAGCAATGAAGCAGAAGTAATAAAACACAACAAAAATAACTTCTGAATATTGGTTATTCACTTTTATGAAATTGGTGGCTCCTAAAGGAGCCGTTTGACGGATACGTGCAAGGGCTTTCAACCCAATGGTTTACTCGCCATCCGTTTCGTTTTCGCTGTCTGTGTCGAACTCGTTCTCTTCTATGTATTCATCATCTACTTCTGGGGTTTCCTCAGAGTAGACCACGTCGTCCTCTGTTCCGTCCAAGGCATTGGAAATACCGCAGGTCTTGAAGGATTTGACAACCATCTCTTCAGGTATCTCTGCCCATGCTTCCTTGATCCACCTGAGGACAAGATTTCTGCTTGGCGCCTTCTTCTTCCCAGCTGGGGTAAACTCAAATGGCCCAGATGTCATCCACGCCAAGTACTTTCGGCGCACATTATCTTTAAATGGCTTGTTTAGGCACTTATCCAAGGGCTGTACAACCGGGGTTAGGCCACCAGGGATAACTGCGACGTCAATGTTTCGCTGCTTCAGGTCATCTTTCACGGAATCGGTCAAGTGAGCTCGGAATGAGTCCCACACCAAAAGGGAACGCTCGGCACGGGGCAAACTCTGTCGAATCCATTCTCGGATGCCCTGTTCATCCATCCACCCTTTCTTATGGAAGGAAACACGAAGAGGATGCGGCACAACCAGATCTCTCGGTGTACGGACGCCTTTGAAGATGACTTTCGGTGGCACCTTTGCTCCATCGGCAGCAACAGCAAGAACGACGGTGAAGCTCCGCTTTTCCGCTCCGCAAGATTTTACTGGCACTGTTCGGCTTCCACTGAATTCCAGTGTTCGGTTCGATGGCAGCTCAAAACGCATGGGTGTCTCATCCATGTTGTAGATGCGGGATAAAGGGTAGTCGGCGCGTCTTCTTGCTGCAATGACGAAGCGATGAAAGCACACAATGTTCTCTTCGAGATCGGCGGGCAATCGCTGGGCCAGAGTTGTTTTGGTTCGCATGCTGACCGAGTGGCGTCGTTTCCATTTCTCGTACCATCCACGGGAAGCTTTGAAAGCAGGATCATCGGAGAGCTCTTTAGCTTTAAGGCGAAGGATCAATCCACTCACCGCAATACCTACGAAAAATAAAATAACAATCTTATTTTGCTGCGAGATAACCGTAGATTCGTGACTGCAGCACTCTTTTCGTGACATGTTATGAAATTGTCATGACAACAACATATTTCTGACCAATCAAAGTCTCTGTTTCCCACGCACTGAAAGACGATATCATTCAACTCTTCAAAAACTCTTAAAATTTTAGACAGAAAAGTAAATACCAACCTTGTTCTCTTTGCTGTGAAAACCACTCCATCACTTGCTGGTCTAGTTCGGGATATTTCGGAGTGAAACGGCCCATCGTCGCACGTTTTGCAGACATCTTCAGCTCTCCGGAAAGAATAGTCGCCTGGTCTCTTCTCCAGCGTCGTACCATGGACTCGCTTAGTCCATATTCTCGAGCGATTTCCGAGTTGTTTTCTACCGCTTCAGCTTCCGCGATAACTTTTATCTTGAAAGCCATACTATACGAGGAACGGCGTGCTTTAGGCATGATGATAAAAAGTGACAGCGACGAAAGGTATACTCGATAGATTGATACTTTGAAACGTTTAACTGAGATTATTATTGTTGTTGTGGTTAATCTGTTGTCGCGTGGTAGTATTTATACAGTTCGTTGGATCAATTGATATTCATATCTCTTGATTGGTTCGCTTTTTTTCTTTTGTGTTTATTGTAATTCATTAGGTTTTGTGTTTAGTGAGTCAATTTCTTATGTTTTCCGTGAGGTTCGCTTGCTCAAATGGCCAGTTACAATCAATAATTTCGCTCTCGGCTTATAGCCGATGGTTTTACCTTTTTTTTTGGGCAGCTTGAGTGTAGCGTAAAGACCCTGAAAGTCAGGGTCTCGGCTTATAGCCGAGATCGGCTTATAGGTGAAGAAATACGGTATATGTTATGATATTATGCCTAAGGGGTAGGTGCTTAAAAGAATTTAATGGCTGGTAGAAAGAAAATTTTTAATCACTAGAAAAAAAATTTGAGTTTAGAATTTGCATACCATTCAAAGCTCAAAAGGCAAAGGAAATGATAGGGCATTAATATTGTTGTCAGCAAAGTTTTTTTCAGCTAAACTTTTGATCACAAATGTTATGCTTTATACCTGGATTCATGACTGGCAAACAGGGATTACCAAATTGGTGACTTTTGCATCAAGTTCAGTTGCCACAATTTTTCAAATCACCATGGCTACAGGAATGCTTGCAACTTACTTGTAGAATGGTGCACACTGAAATTCTTAACCCTTTTAGTCCAAGGAGTGATCATAGAAATGTAGTATTGTGCCTGCAAGGAGAATTAGGGAATTTATGATCTGGGAATTCTAAGTGTGCATCTTTAATTTGCCAGGTCTTCATCCTGAGAATGCAGAGGAGGAAGCACAGGTTACAACAGTGGAACAGTCCAGGACAGTGACAGTTCCTGAAGCTGTGGTCACTCAAATATTACCACCAGCTACAGGTAGAACAACTGAGAAGCTTTCATTCAGTGATTTGCATAATTGCTTTTGTAATCTTGGAAGAAAAATTAATGTGCTCTGATTGGCAAGGGATGAAGTCATGTTTTGCTTTGATTAACGTTTTTTGAGTTGATTAGAATGCATCAAGAAATTCTCCCCAACGACATAAGAGGTCAAAGTGGACTGATAGCCAGAATCACCTGTACATGGGGAGGTTTGATCTCAGAAAACAACAAACATTGTAAGATAGGACAAGTGTATTTGTCTGACTTCATGCAACTATCATGGCACTCACTGAATTTTCTTTGGGAAGGTATCCCTACAACATCGAGCAGTGCTTCAGTCAACCTTCCTCAGCGTCAAGAAGCACTGAACCCAGAAGAGGAGTCATCAGTAAGGGCTCTGTACACTGCTTTCATGCCACAGCACCTACAGGTAAGAACCCATGTACATGCATGCTGTAATTAAAGTTATTGTCTTCAGTTTGAAATATTTCAAAAAGAAGGAGTTTTCTTTCTAGTGTTTAAAAAAATTACCATAATCCAACCTCACATAAAGTGGCAAGAAAAATTTTAGGGTGCATGAAAATAAAACCTTGAAGCTCAACACTCCAGCTTATTAAAGTTAGTTTTTGAATATTGGTTAAAATTGCTGATGCTTGGACTACTCCACTCCTTGGACTATAAAGGTAAATGATATGAGTTTGATTCACCAAGTTCAAGTTAGCCGATAGTAAATGGCTGAAAAAATGGGGTCAATTCAGGGGAATTTGAATTTGGTTAACCAAGGTGTTCCTCCCTTTTTGTTTGTTTGACAGACTGAAGTTGTTCAGCAAGTGCAACAGCAAGGAGATGGAGGCCACATTATACCTGCATATTCCTCGGCACTTGTTAGTGCTGCTGTGTCATCAGATCCCACTATCAATGCCTTACTGAGTCTTGGTGCAAAGGATAAGGTTCTGCTTCCAGGAATGTTACCACCTGGTGTGTCTGTGGCTACAGTCCCAGTGACCACAGGTGTGCCTGTTGCAACAACAAGCATGGCCCCTAATATCACTGTGGTGATGCCTGGTCAGCCAATGACAGGCAATGTTCCCTGGTCCTAACTTGGCTCTGGCTAACAAGCTCTTCCAGCAAGGAGCTTAACATGTATATACAGCATTGACTGTGACTGTATCTAATTTAACTACTTGTTAGTGACAATGACTAGATAACCAGCATATGATTTGTATGTGGTGTGCAATATTATTAAGGAAGTCAAACATTTCTCTTTCCCTGGAATTGTTTTCAGTCAAATGCAGGGAAGAATGTTACCTTCAGCCTCCTTGTTAAGACTTAATAATCTAACGTGTCTTTACTGCAGCAGTTTTTCCCAGTATATAGTGTACTCCTTCAAGATGAGAGACTAATCCATTATAAGGTATCCCCAGGTTTTACCCAGTTGCCCCAGACAGTTTGCAATCGGCAGGTTATGGAACAGAATAGTACATGTTCAGTTTACGTACACTGTAGTCAAAGTAAACTCTGTTGATATTAAGATGTGTCTGAGGTAATTGTTGAATAAGGCAATTTTTTTTTTTTTTACCATTAGGTTACTTGTACATTATAGTGTTAGTGGTTAGGTTGAAGAAATTCAGGATACATGTCGGTTGACAATCTTGTTGAATTAAGGATAGATGAATGCGAAGGACGTTTTTGTAGGGGGAGGGGGTGGAGAGTCTTGTGAAAGTGGCTTGTTCAAGGTAGTCAACGAGATAGTGATTATATAAGGATGTTTTGACTAAACAACATATCTGATGTATATTTTGACGATGTCATTTGATTTATGGCAATTAAAAGTTGTTACTGAACTAACCTTTGATATTATCGTAGAATTTGATCGTTTAGGTAGATTTTCTTGGTAAGAACAGGGCAAGATATCCATATACTTTCATACTTAACTATGTAAACAGTTTTTTGATTAAAGCACATAACTCACACATAAAGGTCAGGAGAATAAAGGAAATGATCACCATTAAAGAAGCTCTTGATTGTTCAACAAATTCTCCTCGTCAGCACCTTAGGAAATGTATAGAAAACAGTATGGAGAATATGCATACTGATGTTAGGGTGGAAAGGGTCAAAGGAACTGTTTTTGGTAAATGTAACGGACATTTTGACGACCTCGTCCAGCTATATCTTCAGAGTCAGCAGATGGCTGTTTGTCAGTTGAATGCCAGTCTGTTGTCTGTCTGTAGAAGTCTGAGCTATGAAAACTGATTGGTCACCTTTGTTATGAATATTTTGTAGAGGCAGGGGCCCGCTACAATCAAAATCACTTGAAAAAAAGACCTTTAAACAATACGGGAAGAACAATTACAAAGACACAACGAGGCAAATGCTTACCAAATGCTGGCGGAAACATTCGAAACACGCGTAGGGAGGAGATTAAAAGCAAAATTAAAGCTCACTGCTGTGTTGACTTCCGTAGCGTGGTCACCCGTGGCCAGATCGCTCAGATCGAATGCTTTCACGAAAACGTTTTTCGGCCTTCAATTCTGAAGGAACGAGCTTTCCCTCGTCATTCTGTTTATTTAACACTAATGAAAGAACTGAATTGTTCCAAAACTAGCTTCTTCAAGAGTAGTTTAGACGGCATTGACAGAAATAGCTAAATAGGGCAATGTTTATCCAAAATGCATTGAACAAGGGTGTTAAAGAAAGAAAGAAAATACTAAAATTATATAAGCAGTGAGAGGTATAGCACAAACACTTAGAAAATTCAGACATAAACGAAATGAAAAATGAACGAACGCGGAATTCAGCATGCAAGTGAAGTCCCTTGGAAAATTTTTGCGAGGAACACAGTAATTTACCAACTCTCGAACAATTTAAAAAGTCTATTTTTATGAACGATTTTCCGGGGTGCCTGTGCAATTTTTTTTTCATTATTTTAGCTTAAGATTCATTGAGATTTTGAAGTTCTCGTTTCTAAAAGAAACGTGAGCGGAACATAAATTTCTGTAGCTGTACATGCATCGATCGACTCACTTTTTTTGACAGATGGTACGAAATATGGCAACAATCTATGTAACCACATCGCGAGATAATAAATATATTTTTCAAAGTGAAAGTGTAAACCGCTTTTCGAATATCAGCGCACCTCAAGACACGCCTTTCCAGAGTTGAGCCGATAAAAACATTGTGGCGTCACTCCAGGTCATAAGGTGGAAAGGTTGGCTGGGTGGACATTCGATGATCCACAATTTCGTGATAAATAACTTAGCACGGTTAATAGAAGGCTTAAAAAAACCGACCAGATGTTCCCCGATCGTGCCTGTAGGCCGGAGGTAAAAACTGTAGCACGTGTAAATCTTCTAACTAACCAAACTATTTGTGGAACTGATAATCTGCAGAGGAAATTGAAAACAGTTTTGTGACCATGTGGGAATGTCGGTGCTACAAAATTACATTTCTTCTGAATTAATCACCACAATTGATCTGTTACTCAGTTACTGGCTTACAAGCTGTTTCTGAGAAAGATATCGGACAACGGTAAGTCTCAGAATTCTTGAATCTGCGTATCACGAAATTTTGACATTAATGATACCTTTCCTAACCTTCTTAACACTACAGATGGATGGATCTATATGATAGGGATATATAAATATATCAAGTTTCAGTTAAAATAAATGCATTTCAATGATCCTTTAGCCTAAAAAAAGTTACGACAATTTTGCCCATTGTTGAAAATTTGGATTTTTCAAGTTTTGCAATAGCACGCCATTCAGACTTTACAGCGGTAAAACATAAAACCACTGGGTGAAGTGAAAATTGTGTCTAATTTCATACGGTTTGATAGATAGATAGATAGATAGATAGATAGATAGATAGATAGATAGATAGATAGATAGATGGATAAATTTATTTGAATTCGAGATGTACAATGAGCCAGTGACTCGTACTAAATACATTCGAATATATAAAATTCTACGTCTACAGTTAACTAAAAGCGTACAGATACTACATATTAATATAACGAGAATATAAATTACTTAAGATAATATACTTCCTAAAAAAGAATACATAATGTGGTAACATGGTTTCCAGTAACTAGTAAAGTATTATTAGTCGTGATAAATATACTAAACATAGATGCTTAACATGAAGAACTGGTAATGTATAACAGCATAGTGGTAAAAATGGGAGAAATAAATACCGATGCAAAAAAACGCCGAAAAAAAAAAAAACAAACAAAAAAAAAAGGGTCGGTAGGATAATTAGGTAATAAAATAAGCTAAGATATATAAAGAACGGTAGAGCTAACTCTATTGTTCACATATGTTACATTTGCACAACTTGATGTGCCACTAGTAAGATTGGTTTTCGTTCTAGCTTTTTTAAATTTGTTTATGGATCATAACAACAACATTGATTTATTATTCCTTTAAGCCTTCATAATGCGGCAGAAGCTTGTGAAAATAGATTATGCCCCTCGAAGATTAGCGCAACGAGATTAAGCTATCTTTGTATCGAAACACGAAGTTGTTACCTCATCAGAGATATAATGCATGATTTACCCCAAAGGACACGTTAACTGTCGCATCAATAAGGGCATGGTGTGGCTTCTATCTAAACCCTCTCCCTAGGCGTGTCTCGTATATTTCCGTCAGCATTTGGTAAGCATTTGTCTCGTCGTATCTTTGTAATTTTTCTTCCCGTATTGTTTAAAGGTCGTTTTTTCTGCTTAAGTGATTTTGATTGTAGCGGGCCCCTGCCTCTATTCATAACAAAAGTGACCAATCAATTTCATAACTAAGACTTCCACAGTCATACAACAGACGGACATTCAACTGACATTCAGCTCTTTGCTAAGTCTGAAGAGCTAAACTTAATTATCTATTTGCGTCCAATTTCCGGCGGTTTCGAACAAATTCTTAAAACAGAATCCCCTCGTACGTTGATGCTAATGAGCTTAAGTTTCCTTTCACGCATTTCATCATTGTTTCTTTTTTAAATAAACCTTAGTTGGGAAAGGTAGTCCTTGCAATCTATTTTAAACCCAGAAAGCGATCAAAGGCCGCAAAAAGAATGAACAATTTTGTAGGGTGTCGGATTAGACAAGTCACGCAGATACCTCAAATCAGCATTACATTAACTCTGCTCAAGTTACTTCTGTTAGTAGGCCATTCTTGGATCATTTCCCAGTGACAAATGACTGAATTAACCTTTTCGTATTGTTGTGGTTGAAAATAAGTCTGTAGGCTTAAAGCACGTATTTCCCTTTCGCAAGTGGTTTCAAAACAAGAGCTGAGTCCGTTTAGATCGCTAAACGGATTTAAGGGTTAGGTGGAAAACGTGGAGTGCGGAGTGTAGAAAATGTGGAGTGTAAAAAATACGGAGTGTGGAAAAAGTGGAGTGTGAAAAATAAGGAGGGTGGAAAATGCAGTGTGTGGAAAACGCGGAGTGTGGAAAATGCGGAGTGTAGAAAATATATAAAAGAAAAAGACAAAAATATATACAAGCATAAAAAATTCTGTCTTACTTGGGTAATTAAGCTGTTTGTTATCTGTAAGAAGAATATAGAATATTAACCTCGCGCTAATGTTGTTGTTTTCCTTGGCTAGTTAGCCGTGAATCTTATAAACTGACAAAAAGCGCCTGGAAAATGTTTTTGATCAAGTTCGAAAAGGTTTTGCTGCCAACACCTAGATGGTGCAAATCTTGCAAAATGCGTTCTTCTATTACAGTTAACAATAAGCCATGAGTAGATTCAATTTAATTTGCATATTCACATGTGAGTACAAGTCGGCATTGATCTCCACATGGTCGCGCTCACAGAGGGCCATAATGGTCTTTAAAATCCCGCTTCTTCAGCCTAAATCGCTTTCAAAAGGTTATATTTCTAATATTCACGGTTAATATTCTGCTCACAGATAACAACAGCTTTATAAAGAATTGACTACCCAAGTAAGACAGATGCATGTATATCTTTTTGTCTTTTTCTTTATATATTTTCTACACTCGGCATTTTCCACACTCGGCATTTTCCACACTCCTCATTTTCCACACTCCGCGTTTTCTACACTCCGCACTCCACGCTTTCCACCTAACCGATTTAAAAGTATTTATGACATTTTGAAATTCATGAACATGTTATTGTGCAACATAACAAGAAATATGCACCGTTACAACGCCTACAAACTTTCTGAAAACGTGTCGTGTGTTTTGCAGTGATTTGTACCTATTGACCAAAATAGTAGGGAAAATAGAGACCGTGATGTGATCAAAGGACGTGATCATGTTAATCTCATTTACCGGCAAACGCAGTTAGAAGACCCTCGATCTCTCACTTTAGAGATAAACAACTCACAACAATGAGAAAGCATTTTTATTTCCTCATAAAAAGATCACATTGAAATCATATACGTAAGAGGTAGCGTAGAATAAAGTTTGTTATCTAGCTACGAAAGCTGGGCGAGTATCAGTTTGTGAAATCGTAACTAGATACAAAGTTTTATTTAATTTAATTTCGAGTTTGACTAATGGTCGTGGGTCGTAGGTCGTGGGTACAAGTCGTGGGGCGTGGGTGTGGGTTTAGGGTGTAGGCAAATGAAAAGTGGACGATGTCGCATTTCAACGTCTGTAAAAAAAACCTGGGCTAACAAACCCCCTATTTACAAGGGACGAGCACCAGCGGAAGTGGGGAAGTGCGTAAATAGTCGCAGCCACAAAAAAATGTTTCCCCGGTGAAAATATCTTGCGAAGCGTCTGGCACACGAGAAAGAGATCATTCTCTCTTGTCTGGAACTGTTCAATCAGTGAAGAAAGATGTACATATTTCCCTCTATAATGTAATTTCGTTTAGGAATGCAAAAAATCCATTTTTGGGTGGACGCGAATACCTTTTAAGCCCAAAAAGCCTCTTACGTGTTAATATTCCATTAAGGAATTCGATATTGAGAAATTGTTAAGGCCCCCTTATATTATCATTGAGACGGTGCAACGCACTCCTTGTACAAACATTTGTATTATGTCACGCTATCATCGCTATCCTCTTACACTCAAGACTAAATCTTGGCGTGGCTTTTCAACTTGTTTTTCTGATGACAACATGTCCTTGTATGAAAACATTTGTTACTCAGTGATCTTAGTATGATATTGTTTGTAGCATCGAAGACTTTCAGATCATCTATGGAATCTCGTGTTTATCAACGACCTTTTGACTGCCAAGCGGTTGGCGGCTTACGTTGGACAAAATTACGCCCACTGTAGCCGGATAGTTAGTCAATCAAGTACGAAAAATGATCTCCAAGTTTTCTATATATAATGAGATCTCATGTTTACCGAACACTCAGTTTTCAACAACAAACCCAACGCACAAGAGACTTCAGGTAACTTCCGACGGAGAGATCCAAGGTTGAAGAGATGACCAAGTTCCAAATTTTGTTTCTGACTTTTGTGGCTTGCGCTGTTATAATCCAGGTTAAAGGCTTAGATCTGTACCGCAGAAAATTTTATGGTGAGTTAAATTGTTGTACATAACTTTAACACGTGAACTGAATGTCCCGAAGAAAATGACTGTCCGAGTCATTTGCTTGTATCGGAAAATCTTGTGTCATGTAAAGACCATGTATTTTTCATGGTGGATCAGTTGGTCAAATGCTGTCATCTGTTACCTTATTAAGGATTCGACAATCCTCATTGATTCCCCTCGTGCTATTTGTCGTTCACAGACGCGCCCATGAGAAGGAATAACGCGATAGATCTTTATGGTAAGTACGCCAGTTGCGCATGTGTTTAGTGTAGAGTTTAAAGACTGTATTTCCTTGCGGATTAGTAGATCAATTGCTGTCATCGGTTAGCTTAGTAATGACTCGCCTATCTTCTTTTTTGATGCTCTTCGTGTTTTTCGTCGTTTACAGACGCGCCAATGATAAGGAAGGATGCGATGGACCTTTATGGTAAGTACGTTGGTGGCTTATAATTTCAGTGAGAGTAGCAGGACCATGAAGTGATGGCTTTTACGGCTAACGCTTCATAACTTTCTACGGCATTCACCAAAAATTTTTTCAATGGTTAATTCGATTTTCTTTTTACGATTAAACGTTAAAATTTGGCAATTTTCATTTCTAAAGGTTAATTTTTTTTTGGCCTTTTTACTACTAATAGTCAACTCCATTGAGACGCTCTTTTAGGGGACTGGTTAATTCCTGTCATCTGTTGCTTCGTGTAATATATCGCCTAGCATCTCTACTGATGACCTTTGTGTTCTCTGTCGTTTTCAGACGCGCCTTTGAGAACGGATGATAAGATAGACCTTTATGGTAAGTGGGAGTATGTATTTAGTTATTCAGTGAGAGTTTTAAGAGCGCTGGGAAACAGAAAATTCAGGGACAGGCCCACTTTTGTCTACTCCGGATTGTCGATTTCTTCTATCGCGTTTTTTACTTTATTCGTTTCATTCTCAAAAAAGGATTTCTCCTTAAGATTTCGATGCATTTTCACGTCAAAAAGTAATGAGAAAAGTGAAAAAGCCATCTAAGGAATATCTTGAGACTCATAAAGTCTCATTGCTAAAACTGGTAGACAGGGCTGGCTAAAGGTGACCAAAGAAACCACCTGGTATGCTTTGTAACATTCCATCTGCTCATTATAATCATAACATCTGCTTTAGTATGAAAGTTCGCGTGTCTGAAATCGAGGACAAACTCAAAGGCTTGTAAGCCACTTGTTTTAATCACATTGTGGTGTGTGAAATGTGAAATGTGAAATGTCATCCATAACTGCTCAGTCTCTGGGAAAAACGGAATGCATTCGTGACATACATTGCACTCTGCTTTAGAGGATCAGGGTTACGAAAATTAAAAACATTTTGGCATTGGTTTGGTCACTACAGATTGAATTTTGGTACGATTCGATTGACTGTTGCAACACCAGACCCAACGTGATCAAAACAACCGACCAGAACAAAGGAGAACATCACAAAACCAATTAGAACTCGAAAGAAGAACAGACAAAATGCCTCAAGCGCGAGAATTCGTTCTGATTAGTTGAAAGTCTAGCGCGAGTTTCCCGAGCGATCTTAGGCTCATTTGCCGATGTGCGGTAAATGAGCCTGCGCTCACCCTAGCTCCAAAGTCCTTCTCGGGAGGATCTAAAACCGGGCTCGAGAAAACCGTGGAAATCGAGCCTAGTATAATTAAAGACAAACTTCTTATTTTTAAAATCCCAATACGGGATTTATAATTCTTTCCTCAAACTCATATTTCATCCTTCGTTAGGTGATATTTTGATAATATAAGATCTTTCAGGTTAAGTTACCTATTCAACTCTCTCTGGGGTCAAACGCTCAATGCAAAGGAAACCCTCTTTGGTCAAATAACGCAAACAAGAAACGAACGTCGTGGTCTTGTTCGCAGCCGCCTTTTGGAGCCTTATGTCGCGAAATGCTTTGGAGCGTAACGCAACATTCCAACAAACGGCTGCGAAGACCAGTTGGGGCAAGGCCCCACGCCGAAAAGGCACCTGATAACACATCTTTCATATTTATCTCCAGAGAGGCTGTTCAAGCCATGTAGGGACCAATCCTCCTCACAGTTTTGTGAACTTTGGGGAATTGGAATGGGGTATTGCCAGAGCTCGAAATCCGCGTACTTTCAGGGGTCAAACTATAAAAGTTTCGTTCAACATCATTGCCCACGTACTTGTGGAACGTGTAAATGAATCTAAAAAGGTGAGTAAAACGTCTCATTTCACAGTTCAACCCTTTTTACCATTGATCAGTATTCATGCATTTCCAAAGGTGCTAATGATGAGAATTTTTTCAACAATCAAGAGCTTCTTGGGTTCAAAATTATTTCCTTTCCTTCCATGACCTCAATCTTTGATTCCGGAGATATTACTGTTGGGAGAAATTCGATGCCCATCACTCTTAGGGATTGCATGGAGTATTTTCTGGAGCTTTGGAGATGTCTGAGAATAAAAACCCATACTTTTTACGGTGGCTAAATTACATTATCAACTCAGCTGAAAAAACTAATTTATTTGCTCATGAAGTAGTTGATGTAGGCTTTATTCTCTTTCCTGTTGACATAAATATACTTTTGTCTCACAAATATTTTAATTTACTTCCTGAAATTTTGAACTCTGAATTACTTAAATTAACTCAGTGGTTTCAAGCGAATAAGCTGTCCATTAACTTTAAAAAATCGAATTTTATGATTTTTAGCTCTCGCCAAAAAAGGCAGACACTTGATAGATCTATTCAAATTGATGACAACAATGTTATTGGACGTGTGAAAGAAACAGTATTTCTGGGTGTTATCCTTGATGAGCATTTGTCATGGAAGCCTCACATTCTTAGCGTTTCTAGAAAAATATAAAAATCAATTGGTATTATTTACAAGTCCGGTTTCTGCCTTTCCAAAACTTCCTTGCGCTCCTTATATTATAGTTTAGTTTACCCTTACTTAACTTATTGTGTTTCAGTTTAGGGATCGACATATCAGTCTTAATTGAAATCGTATTATTATTCTGCGAAAGAAGACAATCAGAATCATAATTAAAGGTTCTTTTGATCCACATACCGATGTTCTCTTTAAAGAACATGGGATCTTAAAATTCTCGGACATCTATTTCTACCAAATAGGTAAATTTATGTATCTCTTTAAAAGGGGCTTGCTTCCTAATTATTTTCATGATATGTTTACTCTTGCTAGCCAGATACATTCTTATAATACAAGAAATTCCAGCTTTTTCTACATACCTCATTATCGAACTAATTTTCGAAAATTCTCAATTCGGTTTCAAGGTCCTAAGTTTTTCAAAACGCTAAGTCGGTAAATTCAATACTCTGAAAGCATCAGCTTGTTTGGCAAAAGGCTTAAAAAATAATTCTTTCTTAGTTAAATATATTCTTTGTCAAGCTACACACCTTTTCTTTTTTTTTTTGACAATCTAAATTTTCATTCAGCACCTTTGATTTGTATGGTTTATCCTATAGTTTAAGGAAGCCTATACTTTATAAGCCCCCGGCTTCTAATAGGCTTCCTTGGTGTTACCGCTGTTCAGTTCCTTTGATTTTAAAGTTAATTTAATTATAATAGTTCTTTTTATCTTTGATATATCATAAATTTTGTATTCGGTTAATTTTTTTCTGTTACTGGCAATTAAAATGAAAAAATTACATTAAAAATGAGGATTACCAAAAATTTCTCTCACTTTTAACGAGAACCGTTTACTTCATTGTCTGCATTTTAGCTAATTTTGTTACTGTTGCACTAAGTTGTTTAAAATTCTTTGACGTTGTTTTATGACGGGGATCTCCCTGGCCATGAAACCCCACCGTATGCCCCCCTCCTCCTTCTCCTCGTTTCCTGGCCCTAATTTTTGTCTTCTTTTGTTTTTCGAACAGAATACATGTAGAGTGGACGGGTCGAAGATCTCTCTAACTTTCCTTTGCTAGTTAGTAGCTTTTGAATCAAACTTTGTTTAGTAAATCTACAACAATGATTTTTATATCCCAGTACTGATAAATGGACCAATAAAAAAGTTCAATATACCAGTAGGCAGCGTGAAAGTTTTCCTCAGGGCTGGAAATAGCTAATATAATATGACGTGTTTATGTACGCATAGGTGGCAAGTTTAAGGATTTTTTAAGGCAACCTCGACGTATACGTAGTTTTTTTCAAGTGAAATATTCAACCAGTATGCCAATGCCCTGTACGTAATGTCCTGAAAATTTCAATAAACGAAATAAAGAGTCTCACAACTCATTCCGAATTCATTCACTCTGGCGTGCTTGGTTCTGGAGCGACAAGTTAGCTCGGGGCAATGAATCCTATGAATCGTCGATTCTCTGGATGCACCATCATCCTTTTAAAGATGATCCATTTCCTTAGACCCAGGTTCTTTAAAAGCGGCGGCCGCTTAACTTGTCTACCCCGACACAAATCAAAATGAGGAACTTTAAAGAAAGATGTCAAATACTAAAATTTTAATGATGTTATAGAATTTGTATCTCTGAGGGCGAAGAACGAGACTTTATGTCAAGGAATTATACAATTCTGTCGATACAATTTTTTTTTTATCTAATGGTGCCGTAATGCTGTTGAACTCTCTTCGAATAGATCCGAAGGAATGTCCATACAAGGTATTGGAAATTCTTGCCATAACTCGTTCGCACCCTGTCCATTGCGGCAACCACATGTCGACCAAGAAAACCTTATCATTCTTCCGTTAGATCCTAACCCTAACCTTGCTAAATTATTGTCTTGGCACTCTTATCTTTGGTGTTAATGCACCTTAGCTTGAAATAGCTGCCCCATAAAACAAGTGGCAAGAAATCCCAACAGTATTGTCAATTTTTATTGTAGAACATCAGATTCAGCAAAAAAGGCCACCCCATTTAGAAATTCCAGAACAACTTACTTGTGTCGGCATAAATAACTTTACCCTTGGATATAAGCTCAAGAATTTTGATGTTTCTAAATGAATCGAAAAGTATCTTCATTTCCTGTAATTTCAACATTGATGAGAGATTTGTCAACAAAAAACTGGCCACATTTATCTATCTTCGCCGCAAAGATAAAACTTTTCATAGGAAGACCAAATAACTTGTCAAGTCAAATCTGCTCAAAATAAACCTGCGCGCGTAGTTTCAGTGACTAGGGGCTTTTTTCAATTGAGTGTCGAAAGTGATCCTGGAGTTGCCTTGGGTTTGCTCTACGTCGCTCTGTGATTGGTCTAAAAAACTCGTACCACTCTCTCAACCAATCACTTGTAAAACCAATCTCAAGTTGGTCACTCGCATTTTCCCGCGCTTTAGGCAGGTTACCTGTTTTTACTCTGAGTTCTCATTGGTTAATGATGATGACACTCAGTTGGAAACCGCTCCAAATGTCGTATGTAATTTTTTTGAGGAAGAAAGAAACTCAGAGCTGCAAGTTATGATAAAAAGTTATTCTCATATTCTAAACCTTGTATGACTACAAATAAATTTTACGAGGGAGAAAACCAGTCCTTCGAATTGTTTAAAGACACCAAAAGATTCTTACAAATGAAATATTTAAGGCTCTTTACACCTTTTTTTAAGTGAAGCACAGTCTTTCAATCTCTATTCCAAACTCTTCACCTCTGTCTCCGATGTCATAAGCTGCGATGTCCAGAATGGGAAGGCGGTATGGTTTGGGCGTGTCAACTTCTAGAATTGTGTGGTGCCATTTTCCATCTTTGACCTGCGAATATCATCAGCAAAATCTTTTCTTAGCAAAGAAAATCAATAACCTACGTATCAATTAAAATATTTATCACTTCTTTAAGTGATGGGATTTGTAATATCGCGATCTGTCATAAATTATTAAGACCTGTCTTAGTGAGGAGCTTTCAGATCTAATAAAAGAACCATCCGCGTAGGCTGTGATTTTGTGATAGGATCTACTGAAGGATTACAGAGAAAGGGGAGTGTAGCCAGGGTTCATTTTCTAGCTTCGCCATTAGCAATATTATGAGACCAAACAATGTAACGCAGGATAAAGTCAGTGATAAATTTAGCTGCTTACCGCACAGTCATCAAGGATGACCTTGGGCTTAAACTTGTTTGAAGACTCTGCGTGCATTTCAACTCCGTTGTCAGCCTTAATCTTGACAGACTTGGAAAATTCGTTTTTCTCATCGCCCCAGGCCACCGAGTCTTTACAATTGTATATGACCCTCTGCCTGGCTCGGTCACTCAGCAAGCGGAGAAATTCTAGTTGGCTTGGCTCGCTAACATATTCAATCTATAGGAAAATTACATCAGGAGTTTCTATGTTAATCAAAACTATAACAAAATTCTCGAACGAGATTGATAATTCTTTTAGTCACTACCTCGCTCTCTGATATTAACTGATACTTGGACAACCCGAGCAAAGGTCAACCGTAGAGTCAATCAAAAACGTCGAAAATTTAATCGTAGAGCCCTGGCGCAGGAGTTCGCAATGATGTGATTAGGAACGAATTATCTCGGGAAAAGAAAAGCTCTTTCAGACTGCACAACGCTACCTACATTTTTAAACATGCGCAGATCCTTTCCTAACCATTTATAACCATCAGCGCCGGTGAACCATTTCTTTTTTTCAGTAGCGAAGGTCTGAAGAAACTGAAAAAAAAAAAAAAAACACCAAAAGAACAAGTAAATCAAGCTCTCTCCTGGGATCGACCAATAAAAGAGCATATGTAATTATAAAAGGTTTTATAATCTCTTGTATATCTTTAAAGTTGCGGTAACAAGTTAAACCGGATTAAACTCGTACCTCATCATTACTCTTGGGGTAAAGACAAG
>NC_142530.1:1420000-1447500 GCF_964205215.1 Stylophora pistillata
CATACAAGGAAAAGTCAATAAGTAGTCAATCAAACAATAGATATACTGCTAAATTCTGCTCCTATCTCGACTTATTTTCACGTATAGTATTCACTCACTGATACCTTAGAACTCTCTCTTATTTCTTATGTTTCATTGGAATTTTTGCGCAGGGCATTTTGGCGCACAACCGGTTAGAATTGATCCCCTCGTGCATGCCTAGCATTTGACTCCTTCGTTCTCGAGCCATCGCGTAAGGCCCACATAAGGGGATCTATTTTATGTCTTTCAGTAAAAGCACGCGCGGGGGATTGCAGGTCGTAATAATGATACTGACCTATTTGATCCTAGGATTTTAAGGGTGAATATCACGTACCACTTTTCCCTGTTCACCCGATATTCCGGGGATTCCTTGGTCCCCGTCAGTTCCCTGAGAAGAAATAATAGGAATAACAAGCATATACTAGTAAACAATGAATCAAATAAATAACAACAATAACCAAAACAAAATCTGCGGCTTAAGGCCTTTATTTTCGTGCAAAAAAATTCTCAAACTTTGCTGGGCTTGGCCTTCTTGGGGAAATGAACAACACGCAGGACTATTTTTGCGCTTCTGAAAATAGCCTACTTTTTTCTGTAAAGATGCGTCATTTGTGAAAAGCAAAATACAGCTAATGCAGGGTTGACCGAGAGCAAAGTTGGTCTATCTGTGATAATTACCATTAATTAAGCTTCTTGGTGGCCTACCTGTGGTCCTTCATTTCCAGTGCTCCCCGGAGGGCCGATGTCGCCTTGAGCGCCCTGTCATGGGAAAGAGCCGTTTATTCTGGGAATAATGAAGGGGAGAAAGGCAACCAAAAAAGAGACAAAAAACAACTGAAGCCAATGAACAAGTTATCGCATAAACGGAAAAACGACTATTGTTGAATTGAACTTCCTTAGAGGATACGACTTTGCTTAAGTTAGCGAAGATAACCCATTCGTAATGATTACTGTACCTAGCACTTTTCATTACAGATGGACTTCAGAGAACATTACTTTCTTTAGCACCCTGAGAACGCTCCTCCAATAAGTAAGACAAGTGATAAGTGTCACCTCACCTTAGGTCCTAGGTTTCCTTCTGGGCCCGGATCCCCTTGTTCACCTCTTTCTCCCTAGATGTATGCCAAGTACGTTAAGCTAATTTTATCGCAAATTTTTGTTGGTTCCTACTTCTGATCTATCGGAGGACCAGGTCGCGTCTGATTGGTTGAGGGGATGGACCAATCACAGCGAGTTAAGTAAAACCAACGCAACCTCGGATTACCTTCGAAAACTGCTTTCATGAAACTCAAATTCAGTGAATATAGGCGAATTTTTTTGAATATCACTAATGCTTAGTGAGGACTCTTCCTAGGTTTCTTCCAGCATTACAAAAGTACAAAGGGGCACCACAAAAAAAATAGTCGTGCACGGAGCGATCTGGTTCACTACTGTTTGTGCTAAAAATTAAGGAAACAAATAAACAAAAAAGAGAAAATTCTTACTCCTACAGGTTTTGGTTACATGTTTAGCTTATATACAAAAAGGGTACGAGAGAGAGAGAGAGAGAGAGAGAGAGAGAGAGAGAGAGAGAGAGAGAGAGAGAGAGAGAGAGAGAGAAAAAAATGAGGAATATTTACTTTTTCTCCTCTCTGGCCTTCAGTTCCTTCTTCTCCAGGTTCACCCTGATCTCCCTGAAGGAATGAATGAATTCAGAATGTTTCAACACTCACATACTGTTTTCGTTTAGAGTACTGTGCATGAATACTGGAGCACTAGCTAACAATGCCTAATTCTCTTTTGTTTGTGCTGGGCAAGCTGTATGCCTCAATGCTAAAAACAATGGGCGAGGCGATTAAAAATAAGATATGTTGTAAACTTCAACCGAACAGGGTACACGCATCTCTATAATTACCTGAGCCTTGTTGATCGAGACCCTATTAATTCTAATGCTGGGTAAGCTGCGTACAAACCTTATTCATTGCCACAAGAGTTAGTTATGACTTTGCGTATATCAACTCGGCCCAGGCCCATAAAGGATCTCATGCAAGAGTAGTACTAATCACAAGCGAAATATTTGTAAGACCTTACTTACAGTATCTCCACGGGGTCCCGTGGTTCCTCTTGGCCCTTCTGCACCAGCACGTCCCTGTGGATAGCATAACGAAAAACGACTTGTTATAGACATTTTATCTCGATATGAAATGTCTTTTTCATGACTAAATGCAAGCGTATGGGCGAAATGCGTGTGTGTTTACTATGACTAGGCGACCGAAACACGATCATTGGGCGCGTCCCAATCGCGTCCTTTAATCGCTGTTTTTCACGTAATTACTTTGAGAACCTGATAGCATGAACCATTTAACGGTATTCTGTTTCTGAATTAACGAAGAATTAACCCTTATATTAAAACAGCATTACATTTGTCTTAAATTCATTCGAAGACAAAATACAGAAGTGGTGGCAAAAGTAGAAGTGTACCAGAGTAACACCCATTATCAAGATTTTCCTCGAGTTTCCTTGCAATTGAACCGCGTTCCCTGCGCCTTTCTGATCACTTCAGTGAAGTATTGCCTTTAATCGTGGATGACTCGAAACTTGCGTTCCTCGAACCATTTATGCTGATCTTTACATAGCGAGACTCCAAGTTTAAAAAATAATTTTCGTTTACATAAAAGGTGAATGATCTTTCTCAGAGAATATGCTTATTCTTGTAAACCATTCTACGAGAAACACTATTTTTTCTGGAAGGCTACTATAACAGAATAATTTCGGTGCAAAGCGCAAGCAATGGTTTTAAAATCCTAAATCTTGCATCAAGTTTGAAATACTCTCTGCATGTTTGTGCTACTTACGTCATCACCACTGGTTCCGTCTCTGCCCTGTTCACCTTTAGACCCATCAAGACCTGGCTCTCCTTGAGCTCCTTGATCACCTTGTACGCCCATTTGACCCTGGTCTCCCTGTAAATATGCTTCATTGTTATGCACTGACATGCATCATTAACTTAGGGACGACATAAACGAAAAGACGACACAAAATTTAACGAACTACACCATCAACGTAACGACGTCATAGTTTAACGTCACTAACTTAACGACGTCCTTAACTTAACGACAACATTAACCTAACACGTCTTAAACTTGACAAGGTCCTAAACTTAACGACGTCATCAACCTAAGTGACGTCACTAAGTTTACGACGTCATAGACTTAACGAACTCTGAATTTGATTCAATCTATGTCTTTGAAGCTGTACAGAGACCCTGCGCCAGTAATTGGTAGAAGCAAATCTTTGACACGATTCAAAGTTTTTTTCCCTCATGAAAGCGCATGATACTTTTCCATGAGTATTTTTACATACCTTGGGTCCTTGAAGTCCTGGTGCACCCAGTTCTCCTGTCGCTCCTGTTTCACCCTATGAGAATTGATGAGCAAGTTGATTACCGAAAGAACGACCAAAAAATGAATTCATAAGTAAATCAACCGACCATACGACCCATCGCTTGACTAATCAACTATCAGTCAGTCAATTTGTCAGTCGATCGGTCAGAGAGTCGGCCAGTCGGTCAGTTAACCAGTTAGTCCGCTGATCTATGAGTCAGTCAGTTAGCCAGTCGGACAGCTGGTTAGTAAGTCAATGATTCAGTCAGTTAGTCTGACAGCTGGTTAATAAGTCAATGATTTAGTCAGTCAGTCTGACAGCTGGTTAGTAAGTCAATGATTCAGTCAATCAGTCTGACAGCTGGTTAGTAAGTCAATGATTCAGTCATTCAGTCTGACAGTTGGTTAGTAAGTCAATGATTCAGTCAGTCAGTCTAGCAGCTGGTTAGTAAGTCAATGATTTAGTCATTCAGTCTGACAGCTGGTTAGTAAGTCAATGATTCAGTCAATCAGTCTGACAGCTGGTTAGTAAGTCAATGATTCAGTAAATCAGTCTGACAGCTGGTTAGTAAGTCAATGATTTAGTCAATCAGTCTGACAGCTGGTTAGTAAGTCAATGATTCAGTCAATCAGTCTGACAGCTGGTTAGTAAGTCAATGATTCAGTCAATCAGTCTGACAGCTGGTTAGTAAGTCAATGACTCAGTCAATCAGTCTGACATCTGGTTAGAAAGTCAATGATTTAGTCAATCAGTCTGACAGCTGGTTAGTAAGTCAATGATTTAGTCATTCAGTCTGACAGCTGGTTAGTAAGTCAATGATTTAGTCAGTCAGTCTAACAGCTGGTTAGTAAGTCAATGATTCAGTCAATCAGTCTGACAGCTGGTTAGTAAGTCAATGATTCAGTCAATCAGTCTAACAGCTGGTCAGTAAGTCAATGATTCAGTCAATCAGTCTAACAGCTGGTTAGTAAATCAATGATTCAGTCATTCAGTCTAACAGCTGGTTAGTAAGTCAATGATTCAGTCAATCAGTCTAACAGCTGGTTAGTAAGTCAATGATTCAGTCATTCAGTCTGACAGCTGGTTAGTAAGTCAATGATTCAGTCAATCAGTCTGACAGTTGGTTAGTTAGTCAATTATTCAGTCAATCAGTCCGACAGCTGGTTAGTAAGTCAATGATTCAGTCATTCAATCTGACAGCTGGTTAGTAAGTCAATGATTTAGTCACTAAGTCTGACAGCTGGTTAGTAAGTCAATGATTCAGTCATTCAGTCTGACAGCTGGTTAGTAAGTCAATGATTCAGTCATTCAATCTAACAGCTGGTTAGTAAGTCAATGATTCAGTCATTCAGTCTGACAGCTGGTTAGTAAGTCAATGATTTAGTCATTCAGTATAACAGCTGGTTAGTAAGTCAATGATTTAGTCATTCAGTCTAACAGCTGGTTAGTAAGTCAATGATTTAGTCATTCAGTCTAACAGCTGGTTAGTAAGTCAATGATTTTGTTAGTCAGTCTGACGGCTGGTTAGTAAGTCAATGATTTTGTTAGTCAGTCTGACGGCTGGTTAGAAATTCAATGATTCAGTCAGTCAGTCTGACAGCTGGTAAGTCAATCACTCAGTCGGTAAGTTGTTCAATTGGCTAGAAACTCACTGATGCATATGTCTGTAAACCTAGGACCTCAATTATCATGTATAAGTATCACACACCGTTGAGGTGGCCAGTTACTTGGAAAAAAATCGTGGCATTTAAATTACATACTTCGTTTCCTGGTCGACCTTGGGTACCTTGCAATCCATCTGGTCCTACCATTCCCTAGAAAGAGAAAACAATCACATTATTTAGAAAAGGCTAAATTGCCAAACAAAATTGAAACAATACAAATACAACAAAAAGTGTTCGACCGTAACTCACCAGTGATCCTCGGGCTCCATCTTTGCCGTCACTTCCGGGTTCTCCTAACTCACCCTACAAGAAGCAGAGGTACACGCAGCTACATGATCATTTCGCAAGTTCATGTTATAAAAAATTCTTTTTCGAAAAAGGAGGCCCGAGCCAACTCCGTAATAAAAGAAGCAATGAACCTATTAAACCAGCCAAAACATTTGGTTTTAATAACTGGGGATTCGAACCTTCTGAAATTCCAAAACAAACAAGTGACAAATTTGCGCTGACAGAAAACTGAAAAACTAAAATTTAGCTCTGAAAAACGATAAGAAAACAACAGGAAACGAAAAAATCCACGTCAATTTCCAATGTCAAAGAACGTGATTGGCTCATATGATGAAATCACGCGCGCTGCACGTAATACAATAACGTTATACGGGAGGTGGGGTTGGAAGACGAGAAAAATTTTAGCTTAAAATATGAAAACGTAAGAAATTTACAACATCTGTTTTAAATTGAACGTCCCCATAACTCCTATATCATTGATGTCAGTATTATTGCATTTCAAATGTTGGTGAATGATATAACGCCTGCTCACCTTCGCTCCCTCGTTGCCTACAGCTCCTCTTGATCCAGTTGGACCAACACTTCCCTGTAAAAATCAAAGCATAAGAATCGTCTAACCCTTCTTTTTCTATTTAAGGAGACAAAAAGATAACAATAGCAGTTAGATCACGAGTGGTGCCATACCCGCATTCCGACAGCCCCTTGTGGTCCGGGTGGTCCAGCGGGTCCTGCTCTTCCCTAGAAAAAAAAAATTTAAAAAGTGAGAAGTTTTGCTCATTAAATTTTGTCTCTTCGAGTTCTTGTTGCCTTTGACTCCTTGGAGTGGCTTGAATCTAATTTTCCCCCACAACATCACCCCTGAATCACACATTAAGGTCACAAGAATAAAGGAAATGATCACTAACTATATAAGATCGTGATTGTTACAGAAATTCTCCTTGTCAGCACCTTAGAAAATGTACGGAAAACAGTTCGAAGAATATGCATACTGATGTTAGGGTGTATAGGGTTAACGTCTACCTTGTGACGTTGTCTCCTGAAGTATATAGAAAAGAAAAAAAACGGAATTTATTTCTCACACTTGGTCCAGTAGAGCCCAGTTCTCCGGGTGGTCCGTCTTGTCCAGGGCGACCCTGGGGTTGAATAATATTTGAGTCATAATTAGAATAAATGAGAAATTTTATTCATAAACATGACGAGAGTAAGGAGAATCAACCTTTTCGCGACACGAGTATTTCAAGTCAGGATCGAACCATGTCTACGCAGAATTACAACTTCAGTTGAACTCGAGCTCGTAACCTGTTCCAGAATTTCAGTTAGTATATGGAAGCGTAATGGTGAACAGTGTCCTAGAACAAAGCGGAAAAAGAGAGAAGTTTGGGTCGGGTCGCGTAGTTCATTACGTGACCCAAGTCTTCCTTGCGCATCTTTTAACAAACTGAACGCCTGGAAAAGGCCCTGTGTAAAAAGTTACAAGTTCTCCTTTTCCTCACGTTTCCTTACATATTTTTATGGACGTTTCCATCATCTACCCATATTTTTCACGACAGCGGTTACTTCTCATGTTTTCCTTGGAAATTTGGGCCGAAAATAATTTAATTGCACATGCTTGACACTTGTCTGTCTTGTTTTAATAATATATCAAAGTGAATCAGGAAACATCTATAGAGACACTGAACTAGCTACAACAACACAAAAGCGATAACAAATACCATAGCTCCTGAAGTTCCTGCAGCTCCTGGCCCTCCGAAGCCGCCCACCTCACCCTAGTATCCATGGAAACAAGATAGAGGAAACAATGTGAGAATGCTGTGTGTGTGTGACCAGCAATCGAATGTATGAGTAAATAACTTAGTTTAGTTTAAAATGTTGTGTCTTAATTTAAACCTTTTGGATCGTGGAACACAATGGATAAATCAGTTGCTAAGGATGCTTATAGACGCAAAACAACAAGGGCTAAGACAGAATTATCTCAGTAGAGTTGCCTATTTGCAATTGTTTTTCTAAAATCTTAGTGCTCTCTGAGTTGATTAAGAAGTTCTGATTTTTTTCTCAAGAAGAGACAAGTATGTCACGAAATAAAAAAAGAAAATTCTTAAAGGCTGAAGAAAGTATTCACAACTAAACAAATCAACATGAAAAGAAGCAAACAAAACAAAAACCAGCAAGCAAGAAACAAACCCCCCCAACCCCTCCTTCCGATCTTCGCTTTTGCCCCCCAACCTCCTTCTCTCCCTGTAGACAGCTAAGTCTAATAACTTTGCCTTGGGGAAAAAGAAACCAGAAATAAGTAGAAATACAGATACCTTTCTACCAGGTTGGCCATTAGCACCTGTCACTCCTACACTCCCCACAGACCCCTGAAGATAACAAAGAAACAATTTCACAGGATAATTTACTGCTCCATTTAATTCCTTATTCTGCTTGAACATCTTGTTTACCATCCAAGTTGTCCAGTGCCAGGTTAGGGTAAGTCCTTTCCAGATAAGGGTCTTAACAGTTTTCATGTGTATTACTGATCCTTTAGGAGGGATATTAGTCCAAAGCTAATCGCTCGCTCCCTCCCAGCAAAGAAAAAACCGGGCTACTCACTGCATTTGACATCGCAAGGAACAAGGACAGTAACCTCACGCAAAGATCCAAATCAATTTGCTTGCAATTTCGCCTTCGTTTCTTCCAAATTCTGTTTGGGATCTCAAGCTGTGTGTATATCTTGAACCCGTCTATCCTTCTCGAGAATATGAATAATATGATTTCTGGAGCATACTTTTCCCTGAAAATTATCACATATAAATGTCATATTTTACATACCGCTGCTCCTGGAGGTCCAAGTAATCCCGTGGGCCCTCGTTGGCCTCCTTCACCCTAAGGAAGGAAATGAATTAAAACTTTATTATTACCACTAAACACAGGATACTTGAGTCGGAAAAAAGTCATGGTCAATTAGTCAGCCGCGGTACCTCTTCTCCGCTGTCGCCACGATATCCTTTGGGTCCCATGTCACCCATGACACCCTAAAGAGCACAAGTAAGTTTACAAAATTGACATTTTCTCTTTTTATCCCTTTCAAAATAGAGCTTTTATGTTATTTTATAGAACTTATTATTAACTTAACTTAGAACGTGTGAAGGAACGTAGGAATACATAGAATGATTCTCACAGTTTGGCGTAATATGCAAGTCTAGAGGTTTCAGTGCACATAGTCATCAACGCTACCTCATCTCCACTAGACCCTGGTCCACCAGCCGGCCCAGTCTCCCCAGGGGAGCCCTGAAGAGAGAGAGACCTTTCAGTAAACACTGAAGGAAAAACACGACATATTACCAGCACCAACTGAACTAGATACGACAACTGATAGATTTGGTGCCACATCAAGGACAGAATATGTTCAGAAATAATGCAAACAAATTAGTAAAATAATAACTAGTTTTGGACGTGCACATTCTAATGAATTAGTTTTCAATTTGTCTCATTTCGTCAGATATGCCGCTTTATGGTATATTCTTACTATCTTAAAGTTTTCCTGATTGTTTTTTGTTTTTGTTTTTGTTTTTTTTTATCAAGATGGAAATTAACTGTATGCAGGTGAACGTGAGGTTGACGAACAATTTTCACTCACCTTTTCCCCAGTCGTCCCGGCAGCCCCTGCGACTCCTTCCGGACCTGGCGGTCCCTAGAGAAACATAGCGAAGAACACCTAGTCAGGAGTTACCAAGACAATCGATGAAGCTATAATAAAGTTTGAAATTTCACTTATCCTGCAAATTCTTCATTGCTCAATATCATTTTAGAACATAGCTAGCAGAGTCGCGCAATCAAATTCATTATACGTAAGCGTGCTCAAAATCCCGATAGTGCACGCTAATAGCGTCAGCAAATCCGACCTCGCCAGAAATTTTTTTTCGCGCGAGCGGCCATTGTTAGCGCGGGGAAAAATAATACATTTCGCGACAATAATGGATACAAACAGAAACTCGGCTTGCTAGTCCGAAGACGAAGACAATGTTTCGACCTTTTCCCATGGGCTAGAGTTCTTAAATGAGGCAGAAAAAGAGAAAAACAAAGGAAAAGGAGACTCGGCATCAGCGCCGTCACGATTCGCTTCAATTGATATTGTTTTCCGTTTTTCGCGTCGCATTTGATGCACAATTCCACCGGCTATGTTCTAAAACAATTGGTTCATGCTTTCAGCTGTGCACTATCGAGTTATGGAGCACGTGGGAAGTTTGGAGAGCACTCAAGAAGCTAGAGTTGCCCCCGGCTATCGCCTCGGGCAACTCTTACGCTTCTTTCGTGCTATCCAAACTTCCCGCGTGCTCCATAACTCGATAGTGCACGCTAAAGCATGAACCAATTTTTAAGTAGTTTTATCGTGGATTGCAATTATAATGGCATGCAGAGCACATCGGGAAGTCACAAGAATTCAACTATAGATAACGGAGAAAATTTAAATAACTGAAGAGCTTCATATACATGAGTGGTAGACAGGGAAACCTTGGGTATAGCCAATCAGGTTACTGGATTTTGTACCACAGGGTACAAATTAACTAATCATATGGCCAGAAAGGCATCCAAGATGGCGATTTGTACTACACGAGTGCCTCCGTATACTACAAAAATAGGTTTGGTTTAAGTGTCGTAACGTAAGAGTTTATCTTCTAGTAGGAAAAACCTGGGATTGCAATGAATTTGCCTTATTTCACTCTCTCATTCAATCAGAAACGAACTTTTTCGATATTTTCCTTTTTTTGCTCGGGCCGTTGTGATTACTTTCGTTGTTATTGGTTTTCCAATGATCAATAACCTGTGCTCTAAAACTGTGTTGCAACAGTAAGACAGTGTGATTGTCACATACTTACAGGAGTACCCGGGTAACCTGCTGTTCCGCTGATTCCTGGGTCGCCACGTTGGCCCTGGATGATAAAAATTATCAAAATGGCGTATTTAATCATCTTTCTTTGTGAGTTATTTCGAGAAGTGGACTGTGAAAACATAAGGGACTATATGACGGAAAAAGACTTTTTACTTAAGTTTCTACTCTTTAAGGAAAATCTCTTAATCACTGTTTTTAAATCCCTTCAGTTTTTTGTTAAAAAACATGGCTAAATCAACTTCTTTTACTGAATACTCACATGAATTCCAATACTGTAAGTAGATAATACTATAAACTCATTGACTGAGTGAAAGGGCCTCATGGCAGGGAAAAAAAACTTACTGAGCTTCCAGCAGCGCCGATTTGTCCACTTATTCCATCGTCACCAGGAATTCCCTTTCAAACAACACAAACAGTTAACTTAAGTGAGGCAGTATTAACTTACATCTCAGTTGAGTTCTACCGATTCGTGCCAATCGTCTCGTCACAAAGTAAATCCTAAGCACTCAAACTCAATTTATTATTTTATCTGGTCTTATACTCCTTCATCACTGTTCAGTGTCACTAAAATTATGGCTGGCTGCATGAATTAGATTCTTGTATCGAGCAGGCATGCATCCTGCAAAATCCCAAATTGTAACCAGTATACATAAAGCAAAACTTTTGTAAAAAAAATTTTAAGCTGTAAGAATATATTTTAATATTTTGATTTGAGATATTCATTTAAGTTCCAGTTCTTAGGTGTAGCCGGTTTGCCATGTAATAAATCCTTCACAGACTAAGTTTTTCGGTTAAGATGGTTCGATAGGTTCTTTTTATGAACCTCCGCTTTCACATGGCATTTGTACTTGACTTCGTCTCAATTTATCAAAATAAAAAACACTGTTTGCCAATATTCGGGTTTTTGGGCAATAACACGTATACAATACACCAATGAACATTTTCAAGACCTTTGGTAACATTTACCTTGACGCCCATATCGCCTGACATTCCTTGTTCTCCTACTTCACCACTGGCACCCTGGGAAATTTCAAAACAATAGAAGCAAATAGTGCTCGCCATTACGAAACTTAAAAGTGCAACATCTCTACGTTTGCTGTTTTACATTGGGAACATTTGAGAACCAGTTAATCGCGCTGTATAATCGCCTGCTTGAGGGTTGCTCTGAGGAGGATTGTTTTCGTTCGGCGGAAAACGCTATCAGACTAGTCTCTAACCTGCTTCATCTCAATTTACAAAATGCAAAATAATTAATCATTTTAAAAACCCCACGGTCTAAAGCAAAATAGTTCTCACATACATTTTGACCATTGGCACCATTCTCGCCGCGACGACCGACTGGTCCTGCTTCACCCTAGACCGAGAAATAGAATTTCACGCATGAGCAGGAACAAAGGAAGAACATTCATTTGACTGCACAGAGACAAGAAGCGAAAGTCTAAGTGTTATGAACCTAATGGCTCATTATCCGTCAAACTTATCGAAGTGTCTTTTAAAGAAACAGTTCTATAATTCCTCCAAACTGGGGCCTGCTAAGCCATCGTTCATCACCGTCAGCATTTTGTCAAGTTCCCCTGACAGTGCACTGGTATCCATACAATTTGAAGATGGACTCCCTTATTTCGCCTGGATAAGTGTTTACTATCAAACAGGATATGGTGTTCGAAGCCTTTACAGATTCACATTTTTGACTTTTGCTTTTCCTTGATAGAGCACCTTTCCGAGCCCGAACACAGGGAGCAGAGAAGTTAAATATGACTTTATCTCCAGTTAAATTAACCGTAAAATTGAAGCGAGGCTCGATTTGGTTGTTTTACCGTTAATACATGATCATACAATCGCGTAAGGCGTCTCCTGAAATCTTCTTCACGCAATTACACCCCTTTAAGTATTAACTGTGGGCTTTGCCCGTCTATCCAGCTCTCAAGCCTCGTATGTAAGGATCATCGCTTGTCCGTCTACCATTGTCATGACGTTTTACCTCTCCTCCTTTGGCTCCGGGGGGTCCCACAGGTCCTGCTGGTCCAGGGGCTCCCTGTCAGAGAAATGAAAATCAAATAAGATAGAAATGATAACGAAACCTTTTTGACTTATTTCGTGTTACCGAAACTTTTAAAAGCTTGCAAACTCGGAGGTTCACAATCAAACTTGCAGATATGTTCCGTGTTACATCAATAACTTTCGAGACGGAACTCTAAATGCAGAAACAGACCAATAGGATCGAAATGTACTAATCATCTTTCAATAAAAAAACTTTTTTACTCTCTGAAAAGGATGCTTAAATGCCATTTCCGATTTCACTTCTCCAATTTTATAGTTAGTACGCTTCTGATGATTGCATTAAAAATGGAAAACTAATGTTTTAAATTGTATTATGAGATGCTTTTTCTCATTTATATGTTGATTCTATGGCTATGTAAAATGGAAGCGTGTATACCGTAAGCAATTCAACAACCCCCTCCCCAGTCTAAGACAGCTAAGATCAGTTTTTATATGACTTCCCTCCGTGTTAGTTCGTTTTCCACCGAAAAAAAAGCTTACGAGTGATGTTACACATCATTCGCCTGATCCTCTCTATAACTTGGAATATTCTGTTGTCTGCAGATGGGTTGGGAAATTCGACAAACAAAGGTCAGCGTTTGTCGTTCCTTACAGTCTGTCCTTGACTTCCAACATCACCGACTTCGCCGATAGGCCCTGGTGGTCCCTGAAAGTTAAATAGAACCGTCAAAAGTTAAAATCGTCAAAGGAGAAATCTAGACGTGTATTTTTCTTATTTTTGTTGGAAATGTAGGTGGAAAGTGGCTATCGAGTTAAATAAACGGTGCAATTGTACACTTTATTTCTTTCTCCAAAGGAAAATTTTCTATCTCAAAAAGACTCCAGGTTTCCCAGGAGCAAGTTAAGGAGAGCAGCGGTACTAGAGGTCAATAATGTGTTCCGGGCGGGATATCTTTATTCTTAAAAACGGCGGAGAAATAACTATCAGACGATCACAATTGTATTTATAACGTGAGAAGTTAAAAGTGAATAACAAAATCATTTATCCAATAAATGGTGTCACAGTCACCGACACCCTGAGTTGGAACCCACATATTCAAAATAATTATAGTGAGTAAAGCAAATAAGCTCTTGGGTCTCCTGAAAAGAACTTGCCCTCTCTTACCCGACGCAAATGTCCGTCGATCACTCTACTTATCCATTGTGAAATCTCAACTGTCTTATGCCACCGTTGTCTGGTCACCGCATCACATATACTTAAAGCTTAAAATAGAACGCGTGCAGCGCAGAGCAACCAGATGGATATTAAAGGAAAGACTGCACGAATCCTCTTACAAAGAACGCTTAATTAAGTTGAATATGTTGCCTCTTTGTTATGACCGAGAGATCAAAGACTTAATATTTTTTTATAACTGTCTGTACGGAATATCGCCTATTGACGTTAACAACTTTGTTAATTTTGTTCCCCACAACCGCACAAGAAACTGTTTTAATCCGGAATTACTGCTGAAAACTCAGTCCTGTAAAACATCTTTATTTAAGGCCTCATATTTTAATAGAATTACAAAACTGTGGAATATTATGTGTAAAGTAGCTCCTCCGTCTTCCTTAGGTACTCTTTCATCCTTTAAGAACTTTGTCACTAATCACTATTTTAATTTATTAGCAAATGTTTTCGATATTGACCAACCGTGTACCTGGTCAGTGTTTATAGACTGTTCCTGCCATAGAACTCATTCGCACTGACTTAAAACTTTGTAATATTTATTTATTTTTTATTCTGTAGGGAGTTTCCTTGCATGGGTACTCACGTCCCGTTCGTTACTCCCTTTTGGCAATTTTTTTTGTACGTGTAACTTCTCGCTTATTACTTTTGTAACTCAGTAGAACGCCAATAAAATTATTAAAAAAAAAAAAAAAAAAAAAAAAAAAATGCATTCGGATACAGAATTAAATAACTAATATGGTAATAGTGTAAATAGCGAAAGAATCAGTTTTATGTAAATGCCCATAACTTGTTATTATTTCCAATACGTTTAATCGTTACTCACCGCTGGTCCGCTTTTGCCCTCATCACCTCGCTCTCCTACTCGTCCCCTAGGTCCCTGGAATAAAAGGTATTTTTAGTTGTTAGCCTGTTCTAAAATTTGTTTCCGTGCACCAAGACACGAGTGAATATTACTCACCTGTTCTCCAGATAATCCTGGTGACCCAAACGAGCCAGGTGCTCCCTGAAAACGTACGCACATTAACCCTTTAAAGTCCAAAAGTGATTAACATGTAGCTTCTCTCTAAAATATATCCCTGCCAGTGCAAATTGGCCCTTCCAACGCCTTCTAGAAGCATAGGAGAAAAACACTTGCATGCAAGTGTCCGCTTCATCGAGACGATGGCATTCACGTGCCACACGAGTATTTGACTTAATCGCGAAAGGACAGTTGAAGACAACAAGACAACAATTGCTCAAATTTGCATTGAATTTACATTGCATATACAATTGTTTTTTTTTTTTAATTTCTCCACATCACTCTCCCCTGATGAAAGCTAGAGTTCCAAGCCAAAATGTTGGGATTTTAAGATATTGTGTCGATATCATTTGAACTTTTCACCAGTGTTTTAAATTCCTGTTATCAATATCGTATTGTATTCTGCAACAGGGATCTATGCAGATATTGCAAAAGGATCTAAGTGCTGAAGTAGAGAGATACCGTTGTTCCAGGTAGGCCACTTGTTCCGGCACTTCCCTTTGCGCCCTGGCAATTGAGAAGAATCAGCTTTAATATTAGCGAATTGATGTTAATGATACAATGTACCAACTACACTATGTGAAGTCCAAAATTTTCTAAAGTTAGGATTTAATGCCAAAAAAAGGGAAGACATTTAAAGAGAAGGGAACCAAAATAGCTGTACAAGCAAAGTGACTCCCAAGCCATCCAGGAAATATCAAAACTTCATTTGTAACCTCAGATCCAGAAACGCCAACTTCTCCAACATCTCCCGGACTTCCCGTGGGGCCCTAACAATGAAAAAAAAAAAAAAAAAAAAAAAAAAAAAGGAGGGTTTGAACAAAAATACGGAATTGAAATAAAATTAATCCCATCATTTGATTTTTCAAGGTTTTGGCAATTTACTGACAAATTAACAGTTTAAAAATGGTAATACTCAATAATGCTTCAGATAAAATGCACATTGTTGCAAAATAGCAAGTACACCTCTGAAAACCAGGCACTATGGACAAAACGTCGAGCATACATCAATTCTCTTGTTGTATGGATTTACAAGCAGGAAAAATCCGGATGACAATTTCAGACATCAGCATATAGTGAACACAGAGAATACATGAGCACGCGTAAGGACGAAGTTTGAAAAATCTCGTGTTGATTTGATTTATATAAGCCAAACTTTTTTAAAATTTGCATTCATTTTGAATAACGTAAACTTTCCTTATGTTGTCAACGGTATCGTTAATTTCCATTGGAGCTAACCTGATCGCCATCTTCTCCAGTTGATCCAGATTCTCCAGCAGGGCCTTCAGTTCCCTGAAGGACACCAGAAAAAAAGAAAGTTCATTTCAGTTTTTTCGATATGAATTATTCTATTTTGCTTTCATTCTCTAGCACCAGGAGGTCGTGAAAATTTGCTCTTTGCACCGTTAAAAAGCATAGGCTGTTTGTATATCTTTCGCTTTCCCTTCAATCATCATATGGAGCACAGATGAAATAAGAGTTGCTGACAGACTAGAACCAAACAAAAGAATACGAAACGTAAAATAAAAACGTATCCTGCTGTCTTCCTTTGTGTCGAGCATAATACTCATAACTAAAAAGTTCTGAGGCCTTGCAGTGGGATTCTGAGTAGGAACAGCATGACAAAACCCACTTTTTGTGAGGAGGCTACAATGGATTTCTAAAGGTAAACAAAAATTACTTTGTCGAATAAATTATTTAAAATCTAACATGTAACCAACAAACCTGCTCTCCCATCGCTCCACGTGAGCCCTGGGCCCCAGTTGGTCCTAGCTCACCCTGAAGGACAAAATCAAAGTCATCATATGTTCAAACCTAATCTATCCGTATATGGTTTTTCAAATTTTTCCCTGGCGTAATACATCAGTAAATATCATTTCTTGTAACAAATTGCCATGGCATGTTGCAATTCCTATGTTTAACAGGCCCTGGTAGCTGAGCTCGCATACCATGGACCACAAATTATGGTAAGTGGGCATATCCATTTGCAAGATATACATGTACAAATTACACTCTGCAATTTTTGTGGCATTTTTTTGAAGTATTTCAAGAGATTTTGGGGGAAGGTGGGGGGGATATTTATTGGGTGCAAATTATTTTTTCGTTTTTCCCAAAACAATTGATCCTTCAGTACTTTATGTATATAAGATAGTTGAAGCCAACATATCATATGACATCTTATTCAAGATAGGCTCCCAAGATAATGGTTGATTGTTACCTGTCCCCCAGTTGGTCCTGCCTCACCACGAGTTCCTTGGGGACCTTCTTCACCCTAGAGCAAAAAAAGGAAAGACAAAAAAGAGAATCAAAAGAAATTGTAACATTTATCTGTCCACAAGTTATTTACCATATTCCATCATTATTTTTAGAGATGTTCCTTGACATACAGGGTCCAAAGGCTAACTGCGGCTCGGAAGATGAGCCCATGCCCCTTCTGAAAGGGCATGGGCTGAAGGAACGAGGACTTCAAGACTAAATGGAAAGGCGGATATTCAACTAGTACAGCTACAAAGTCAATTCACTTGCCTGCTCTCCTTTTTGTCCCAGCATTCCAGTTGGTCCAGCAACTCCTGGAGGGCCCTGAATACGATAAGAATGAAATTTAACACGAAAATATCACGAGCCATGAAAAAAATTGACTTGCGATTTTTCATATCAATACCATCTGGCCTGATGTTCCTGGTGTGCCATTTTCGCCTAGCATTCCCTGTTGAATATTAAAACATTACTTTCAGTTGTTAATGTAACAATTTTGATAGTGAACTTGTAAATCAATAATTCAAAAGTTCTTCCTAAATCAGAGGAAAAGCAAGATTGTCTACAACATAAAATAGGAATGAAAAATATATATATATATATATATATAAAAAATAGGTAACCTTCTATATTCTTTAGAGCAATTTCAAAGACAAAAGTATTAAGATAATGTTAACAAATCAGGCAACCCAACATCAGGGTTGTATACTTACAGGAGTCCCAGGATTTCCCGCCTTTCCCTGGGGTCCTCCTCGACCTCTCCCTCCCTGTATAGTGTATAAAATGAGACCAATGACTCTTTCACTGAACAACAATAAAAGCAAGCTATGATTCTTACTGTAACACCTAAGAAAAAAGGAAAAAGCAAGATTGAATGGGTTTGAAGATCAGCATGGGGACCCACCTTCTGTTGCTCTCCTTAGTCTTCACAAGCTGATTATAATGTAATTACACATGAAACTTTTAAAATAGAGACAGACTGAGTGAACTTATGTACAACTCAGCTGGTAAGTAAATATACGGAATTATGAAATTTTAAATAGTTTTGCATTTAACCAAGGAAATGCCCTCTGAATTAGGCCGAAAACGCTTCATAATATTCTTAGAAGTTACTAAGATATAGCCATATCCGCCACCTCTGTTTTAAAAGAAAACCTTTGGTTGTTGAATCAATAATTAAGTAGAACATGAAGTTTTTACCCGCTCTCCCTGTGGTCCTTGAGGGCCTGGTAATCCTGATACCCCCTGAGAAGCAAATTTAGTCATTGTAGTTTATTTTTCATTTTTTTAAATAAAAGACAAAAATGATGTCACCTTGTATCTATACGTGTGTGTACCCTACCATCGTTTCAGTTATTTATTAATCTATTTTTTTCATGATATCATTCAACAAGACGAGGATATCTCATGGATAAAAGGGTATTTTGCGCTATGGGGATGTTTTGAAAGTTTCCAAAATTTGATAGCCAATCAAAATCTTACTGGAGTAATCACTGAATATACCTGCATACCCGCTTGACCCCGAGACCCTCTTGAGCCTCGATTTCCAACAATTCCCTGGAAAGATAATGGCAAAATAGACGTATTAATTTTATATTCCGTCATGATAGTTGTTATACATCAAATTACTACCTTCAAGCAAGCCAGAGCCTCATCTTGAAACTCTGGTTTGGAATGTAATCTGTAAATTTATACTACCTGCAGTCCTGTCTCACCGATCGGCCCTCTTTCACCCTCAGCACCTGCTTCTCCCTAAGTGAAAAAATGCATTAGACCGTAAATACTATGTAGTATGATAATGATGCAAGAGTTTTAGTGTGTAGATTGCCAGTTCTTGGTGGTTTGCAGAAACAAAATTGTTGGCTCAAGATGATTAAAAATTTTGTAAAAAAAGTGATATTTTTAATGTTTAAGATACAAGCAAACAAGTTAATCATCATGATCATTTCGCAGGAGCATCACATGTCGACATTCTTATCCAAGGCTAACCGTATGCAGGAGGTTTGTCATTATTGACTTTGTAAAATGGCTTATCCTGCTATGAGTCTCCTACAGCTCAGTGGGAGGGCAACCAAAGAACTTATTGAGTGGTCGTATGTTCAACTCCTATTGGGAGCATATGGAGTTCTCAGCTTTTTCGCTGAGTATGCTTGCGCCATTTCATGAATGAAATCTTCTTTCACATCAAGTAATCTCACCATTAATCCTGTGTTACCTGGAATACCAGGAGAGCCTTGCCCACCCGGGCTACCCTGAAATAAGACAACATAATAATTAAATAATCGATCTGTCATTAAGGCAGTGAGTCAGTCAGTCAGTGAGTCATATTAACAGACAAAAACACAAACAAAAATAAGACATAAATATTTTAGACTCAAACGATGACATAGGACTGTTCTAGTTTCCACTATTCGTCCATTGTCACCATAGACTCATTAGATCTGAGTCCCTTACGGTAAGAAAAAGGAAAAAAAGTTCCTTACTGGTAATACATGTAAAAAAGTAAGGAAACCAACTCACATTTCCTCCGGCTGGACCTGGTGACCCTGTGCCCCCTTGAACACCTGTTTTACCCTAAATTAAAAAAAAAAAAAACCTTGGCCTTTCGAAAACGGACGAATGGGTGGAAAATAGGGCGAAACCATCCGAAAGTGGACGGAAGTGTCCACATTGGAACGGAAATGTGGAAAATTGGACGAAGTCTTCTGAAAGTGGACGGAAGTAACCAAAAGCGGAATGCACTACACAGTGGACTACAACGTTGTTATGTAATTATTTGAATAATCATTTGAAATTACGCAGACATGTTTAAGTTGTTCGATTTCTACGATCACTGAAACCTTAGAACACATGCAGAAGGCCAAAAATACGATCCTTACACCCGGAAGAGATATGTTTAATTTCTTGAAAAAAAAAAAAACAAAACAAAAAGGAGATAGAACAAAAACAAATAAATGGAAAAAAAAATAAAATTGACAGTAACAAAGAAAGAAAAACGGACTGAAAATCGTTGAAACTTCGGAAGAAAGTCTGTCTTAATTGAACCGGACATCTCAGTCAGATTTTTCAGCGTTCCATCATATTTCGAGCTTCTGATTTTGGATGATTTAATCCCATTTCGGGCGAGACGACGCCAACTGTTTTCTGCACGCTTCCTCCTTCCGTTATAGAGAAGTTAATTGAACTTAAGGTTATACCGTCACACTGACGTGCGACTGTGTTAATCTTACCAGGCTTGGAACCATGGAATCCTGATAAATAAATCTTAACAAGATAATTTAAGGCCAGACAAACCTGTTTTCCTTTATCTCCCTGGGATCCTGCTTTACCGGTGAGTCCCTCTGAACCCTTTTTAAAGATGAAAAGTTATTTCAAACGGTAATTTTTAGTATTAGGGCGTTGAAAGTAAGAAGTGTAACGTTTTTTTCTTGCGGTGTTCAGCTTAACAGTACAAGTAAGGATTGATGCTTCCAGGGAAGATGAAAAAAAAGAAACAAAAATTTTTTCGTACTTGTAAATAACGCGATAGTCTTGTGAATAAGCTTAGTTTGTATTAGTTATATGAGTAGCTTTGATTGTAGGTAGACCTATTTTTGCATTTAACACCAGTTGTAAGCATGATACGACAGTCCTGCTGGCTACAATGATTGACGTATGGCAATAAAACACGTGCTGTTGTTATGAATCCAATATGAGAAATATTCACTTCGACTTACAAGGCCTCCTTGTGGTCCTGTTGGCCCGGTATCCCCTGGGGCACCCTGTAAAGTCAATCAATTATCAGAAGACAAAACGTACAGATCGCAGTAAAAATTGCTGAACCTCGAAGTTGTAATTGCTCTCATGCCATAGGGAGGTTTCTGTCATTTTTACAACTACCTTAGCCACGATGACTTTTTGAAGTATTCATTCCACAGTTCAAATATATGATCTCCATGAATTTCTTACAATGTAAACGCCTTTCACGGGCTACATAACAAACTCAAACTATGACCAACTCATAGCTGACTTGATGGCTCAGTTTGTTGTGGAGGTTTTAACCAGATCTATTTAACTTAGCAAGCTACAGTCAACCACCAAACAGAAATCTTCGTTTTATCCTTTATACGTAAATTTCATCGATGTGGATTTGGCCTGTTACAGACTTATTCTCGAAGACTTTGGAAAATGTTCGAGATTTGAAAACGGTTTAAACTGCACGGACCTATTGTCAAAAAAACAGCCTTTAGTTTCATCACTTCACCTGCTCTCCAGAAGGCCCTTGCTCTCCCTGTTCACCTTGTGGTCCGAAGTCACCCTAAGTTGTCAAACGAGAGGATAGGTGTGTTATAGAGACCATGTAATTCTGATCATCCCCGCCGCTAACAAATACATCATCATGATCATCATACATCTTTATTTAAAGAGGGTAACATATTAACTTTACTCAAGTTTTCTAACATATGGCCCTCACCTTCCCAACCATCCCACCCCAGGGGAGGACATCCATCACAGTAATCTTGTGTGTGGGAAATTAACGTCTCCTACCCCAACCCTGCAGGAGACGGGACCTCCATTTATTCGTCCCTATCCGAGAAGACTAGAATATCTAACCATTTCTTGATGTTATAGAAACGTAGCATATTCTTCTCAATTATTTTAAGACCTTGAGTGTTAGTCCGGCCGGGGCTCGAACCCTCGGCCTTCCCCCCAACAGTCCAGCGCACTATCTTTTGGGCTATCTGAACGTACTGACGAACACAGATTAAACGGTTTACCAAGCTAGCTATGGTATTCCAGCTCTTAATTATTGGAAAAAATCGCAAAGCAATTAGGAAGGGTGGAATAAGGCAAGGCTGCCAAGCATGACTCAAAATAGCGGCCTCTATGATCGAATTTTGTAGTACACTGGAATATAACTTTCGAAAGGCTATGGAAACTTTGGAACCTCAAAACGCGATCAGTGTCATAATTTCATATTCACAGTTTAATGGTGGGGGCAGATTTTTTTTGTTTCTGAAGGATACTTCTCCTTAAATAATTACGCTGAAAGCAAAATAATCTAAAATTAGTATAATTAACAATTATTCCACAAGCGCGCGTTGGATATGAGATGATAGATAGCCAACGAGGCGCGTAGCGCCGAGTTGGCTATAATCATCTCATATCCAACAAGCACGAGTGGAATAATTGTTTTATTGAAAACGTTAAATTAAATTATTAAATGTTATCAAATTTTTAGCTCCCTTATAATTTTAAGCTGACACGCACGCTTACCATATTTGTAGATTATGGTATATTGGCTGATATACCATAATGGCTAAGCCAATAAAAAGTCTTGAATTGCATTATTCAATGATCTAGTTTTTAATTATAAAAACTGGATCATTGGATAATGCAATTCAAGACTTTTTATTGGCTTAGCCATTATGGTATATCAGCCAATATACCATAATCTACAAATATGGTAAGCGTACGCATCAGCTTAAAATAAAAAGGGAGCTAAAAAATCCAGTTTCTTCTTACAAAATAATAATTTCTTGGGGGCGTTTTTAATAAAACAATTATTCCACTCGCGCTTGTTGGATATGAGATGATTATAGCCAACTCGGCGCTACGCGCCTCGTTGGCTATCTATCATCTCATATCCAACGCGCGCTCGTGGAATAATTGTTAATTATCTCTTACCATTGCTCCCTTGGCTCCTTTTCCACCCTTTGGTCCTTGTTCTCCCAGTTCTCCATTATTTCCTTGGGGTCCCTGAGGACCCGTATCCCCAGTCTCACCAGTGTAGCCAACGTCACCGGGAGTGCCCGGATTGCCACTAGAGCCTTTAAGTCCCACACTACCTGGTGCTCCTGGGGAACCCATCTGACCAGCAACACCCTGCCAATCAAAGTGGACGTTGATTAGTATTGTTGATGATGGTTGAAAAAAGGGGTGGAGCGTTTTGAAACTTAGATGAAAAGAAAGGGGAGGGGAAGAGGGTGCTAATCGCACGGGAGGCGAAGCGTAAATCCCCTTAGTACATCTCATAGTGTCCTCTGCATAGTTCGTAGGGCCGAAGATAATATCTACGCAATTTTAAAAGCGTCAAGTATGTTTACAATCGTTTCGCGAAAACGCGTCTGAGATAGTTTTCAAAAATTCTTACGACAAATATTTCTCCAAGCTCAATACTGATGAAACAGTTAAAGAAAAAAATCATTGGATCCCCCCCTCCCCGATTGGGGGGAGAGGGCTGGGGTTAGAGCTCTGTCACATGCGGAAAGGGTCCAAAAACAGCAACAGTAGTGACAATAGAGATACAAATTTCTAATGATTTTTACCCTTTTCACACTCACCTGCGCACCCACATTTCCCAGCGTACCTTGCTCACCAGGCATACCCTAAATTACGTGGTAAACATAATGAATTAAATGATAAATGCTGAGAATGTAAAAACGAACCCAAACAAACGGTGCGAGGAAGAATGATGTTTCTAAGTGGCTAGAAACGTATTTGAAGGAAGATTAAATCATATTTAAAAATTCACTTCTCTTTAAGAGAACGTGCAAGGATATAAGCGCTCGAAAATGAATTAGAGTTTCGTGCAATTGTTTCTTTGATCTCACTTGTTGTCCTCGATTGCCACTTGTTCCAGAAATTCCCCTCTTGCCTTGCTGACCCTGAAAATTAAATTAAAAAAACGGAAATTTGAAGGCCCTCGTTTAACCTTGCAGCATTGCAAAATATATTTAGTTTAGAGGTTCAACATTTCTTTCATTCGGTAATAAACGAAATAAGCGTAAGTACACAACTGGTTAGGCTATAAGCAGGCCATCATTATCAGCACTGCCTGTTTCCCCGCCCGAGGGAAATTTTTAAACGTCCGGCACTCGTTTTCAGCGCATCAACCCTTGCACATCACCCGTTAGCTCGCGTTACTGGAGGCCTCAAACCCCAAACTTCTCGCGGGGAAAGAAGCACTCTTTCCGAAGCGCTAATGATGAAGGACTGCTTGCAGGCCAACAACGGGTGTGCTGCTTCGCCAAACCCATTATGAGTTATCGATCCGAGATGATTCCCAAACACCAGTCCACTAAACACTAAGCTATTCCATAAAAGCATAGAAGTCAAGGCGTTATCTAATAGAAACAAGGGAATTCTAACAAGGAAGGGCTAACAAGGGCTCGATTTTCAACCGCTGTTTACGAATTGAGCTCGCATTCTTCCCCAGGTCAGGAAGATGGAGGGCCAGACCCGAGAAAACAATCGTACCATATTGCCATCCGTCCCCGGTTGACCCACTGTTCCCGTTTGCCCCTGCAATGAAAAGCAAAAACATCGTTGTCAGTTGATTTTTTTTTACTTCTTGTGAAGTAAGTGAATCTAGTGAATCTTTTGTTTTTTTTCTTACTGTGCCTACACTTATCTTAAGTTAAACATTTTCAATACTGGTTATGTCAGGGAAGAAATTCCAACTTCTGCTGGGTCAGTAATGAGAAGGGCCACAAGGAGGGTGAGGGGGGAGTGAGGGAGGTAGGCGCTTATTCGACGTTGTGTGCTTTATGTAATAAGTACGGTACTTTTTGTCAACAAGAAGAGATGTTTTTCGTCTTGACATGAGCATGGGACAAAGAAACACAGACCTTTGCGTTCCACGGCCGAGCTTAAAAAATAATCGTCTCTCTTATTCACTGTATGACACGTAGCTTTTGTTTGGTCGTGTCACATAAAGTGTGCTCTTCCCTTGCGCGACGAAGCTATTTGACGGCCGTGGAGAAGCCGGGCTATTAGGCAACAAAGGAAAAGTACACGTAACTATCATTGGACAAGCTTAGCTTTACTGACCACATCACCATCTTCTCCTCTATCCCCGTTGCGTCCAGTCCGCCCACTTCGACCTTTTGGACCTCTTGATCCTTGGGCACCTGTTCCACCGACATCACCTAGAGGCCCCTATACGATAAACGGAAAGAAATTCAATATTGCTTTTGTGAATTTTCTTGTTTATTTGAAATGGAGTTTACTTTCACTTATTCCAAAACTGTTGGAGCATATTTTGGCTTGATTGAGACTCACCGTACTTCCTCGATATCCTGGGGGCCCAGTTTGTCCTTTAGGTCCAGGGTTTCCCTGAAAAGCAGGATTACAAATTAAATTTATTTGGATCTTGAAAATGAATACAACTCACCAACTGGCAAGTTTGAACCAGGACCAACATGAAGTGTAACGCGCTAGCCATTAGGAACGCACATCACCCACATAAAAAAACACAAAAGGAAACTGTGACAAATGTTTGGGAAAATGTTCAAATTCGGGGGCCAACCAAGTGAATAAAGAAAAAAGGTAAGCAATCACTCACGTCATTCCCAGGGAATCCAGGATCCCCTCTGGCTCCAAGCGGGCCGACAGCTCCCTGAAAAGAAAAAGCACAGCGTAGTTGTGAGTAGTGTCACTTGTATGAAACATTTGCTTTTGGGGTTGAGGTGATGAAAAATCTAACTTACCGGAATTCCTGATTCTCCATCTGGTCCAATTATTCCAGGAACGCCAATAGCACCCTAAAAAAGCCGATGATTAGATATCTGAAAGAAGCTATAGTACTTATACCATCAAAAATTGTACTAACTTGTTCGAGTATTTGGAAAAAAGCGATATCATGTTTACCTGTGTTAACCTATTGACTTCAAAGAGCGACTAGCATCTAATTTCTCCTTACAATGTAACCCTGAATAAAACGTAACGGTCGCGAGAATAGAGGGAATGATCGTCAACTAAAGAAGTCCATGATAGGCAAACAAATTCTCCTTGTCTGCACTTAACGAAATGTATATAGAAGAGTATGAAGAATACGCAAACTCATATCAGGGAGTAGATGGTTGAGCTATGCATACAAAGAAAACCAAAGCAGTTGGTGCGCGCGGCAGCTAATGAAATACAAATATACAAAACATTGAAAAAAGCAAACAAACAAAGAAACTAAAACCAGACAAACAAGACAAAATTCAAACAACTCTAGTGTTTGCCCTAGCTACTTGAGTGATATTACGTCAGGCCAGGGGAGCTTTTAAACTTTGTGATTAGAGCATTGGGGATAATCACTAGGTGATGATGCTTGATTTCATAAATGTGATTCAGTGAAACTATTGCCATTACTTTCAATATCACAATTGAAAGTTCAAAAAAGGTAAAAAATCACTCTTACAATTAATCCTGTTGGTCCTGAGCGTCCTTGCAATCCAAGCTATTATAAAAGCAAAAGCTATGTTAAGAGATAGGTATCCATGAATAAATTATTCCGCAGTGAATACATATTCCAGATGGGTACATTTCCGTTGTGTTATCGCGGCATGGTAGTTCTTGCGGAAATGACGGTCACCATAAATTGGGTTATAACAGCTCACTCGTTTACGACGAAGATATACGCAATGAAAAATAACACAACAGGAATAAAAAGACTATGATGAACATGACAATGAAATTACAGGCCTATTGCCAACCTGAATACTTGGTTAGAATTTCTCGAAGGCGAAATCAAGTGATCACTTATGATCCAGTTTCCAGTCTGGACAGCAAGGTACAAATTAAATAAATTAAACGTTGAAACGAAAGGGAACTTAAGTTATTAGGGTAAGCAAGAGCCTTAAAAAACAACTATTAAAAAACCCAGCAAGTTCAACTTACAGGAGAGGGAATAATGGATCTTGCAGAGATTATGGTGGGCACCATGTATGGTCCTTTGAGGCCATTAAGAGTCTGAAAAAAAAAATCAAGATACTATATCATTACAAATAAAAAGGTTTTTTCTTTTGTCTTGAGCTTTCTCCATATCAAACAAATTGTTAGACAATAGTTTAATGCTACTCTGGTTTAAGGATTTAATGAAATTACAATTCATAGACTCAACTTTTTAACACTCCTGTCTAGCGCCTTCATCAGGGGTGATCTAATCGTTGCAACGAGAGGTCCTTTAAGATCACCCCTCATATAGGTACTGGCCAGGAGTGTCAGAGTGCTGGGCCTATGAATTGTCATTCCCAGGTTACATTCACTAAATCCTTAAAGCGGAGTAGCATCAAACCATGTCTTACTGTCCACCTACCTTGTGAGCTTTTGTATATCAAATAACTTGCTATTCTAAATTAGTTTTCGTGTATATGATGGTTGACAGCAACACCCAAAATTTGTTTAAGAAAGAACGACTGAACTGAAATTTGTACTTTTCAGTACTGTAAATCCAGAATCAAAGTATCACAACCCCAAACTAAGAGAAAATTACGACAAAGAGGTGATGAGAATCAAGCAAAAAGCAAAGAAGGAAACTCCACGAAACAAGTCGCGATTTTCTGATTGTTCGAGAGACGGGAAGTTTCCTCACCAATCACCAATCAAAGGAAAGTAGAGCCAATGCAGTCTTGGATTACCATCAATATTCAATATCACCTATTATATCTTCGTCTGATTTAAGCTAAGTAAAGCAACACTTACAGCTGCTATGGAACCTGGAGAAGCTGGTGGCCCTGGCGGTCCAGGACGTCCTGAGGGCCCAGGTGGTCCTCTTCTACCAGGAGGTCCCTAAGAACAGAAAAACAATCTGGGTAAGCAGTTGTTTGTAAGAATGCTGCTAGCATTCTTACATGCTTGCATGCTAGCTTACATTCTTGCTAGCTTACATTCTTACATTCTTGCATGCTAGCTAGTAGCCTCTCTTGATGTCTCCAAGACTTCAGTGGTCATCACACAAGTGAGATTTTGACTGTAACATGCAATTCTTCTCTATAAAGTATCAACAGTTTTATTCAATGCGCGATCTTGAGCACGCTT